>NC_063051.1:10473802-10546944 GCF_018812025.1 Megalobrama amblycephala
TTGAAATATAAAATGAATGCCTATGTATTGCATAATAAAATGAACTGGAAACAGATATTGAAAGCAAAAAAACATACCTAATATAATATAAGCTAAGCTACCAGGCTAATCAGATATATTTATGCTATGCATAAACTAAAGTATATAATAAAATAATAAAGTATAACTAAAAAACAGTAAGAAAGAGAAATGATTTCACAACTTAGCTTCAGTTATATTCCAGTATATGAACCATGTAATTTAAAAGATATTAATGGTCATTATAACACATTTTAAACAATATAAATCATAACATGATTTTGCAGGAATTATAATCACGTGATAAAAATACTACCCATTAAAAGTTTGTTGAACCAATGGTATCATTTGGGTCCCTAAAGGAGACTGATTCTTGGGGGGACTCGATTTCTCACCACACCAGTTTCTACAAGACCCATCCTTCCAAAAAGCCCAGATTGGCCAGTAGACCCAGTGCATTCTGATTGGCCAAACATCTCAAGAGTGTTGAAATGTAACCCCCCTTACCATAATCGCAAGCTTCAGCTTCCAAGGCTTCTAAAGCAATAGAGTGCAACAGTTCCCGCCCCGATTTTCAGCAGCGTCGGTTCCGGAAGCATTCATTTTTTCCATAGGGATTTAAAAAAGTCTTTGTTAAAGAGTTATAAGCCATGAACCAAGCCAATTAGCTGAGTTGAATCATAACATTACAAACCTTAATTTGAAGCTTTTTGAAATAAAATCACAAAGGTACAAAAGAGACTGTGAACTTAAAGGCTATAGTGAGGGAAAGAACTACAATCCCTTGAAGCATTGCAAACAGCATAATCAAATTAAAAATGTTGAAGAAATATAAAAATTCTCATGTACACATGTTGATTATATATATAAAAAAAACAATATTTTATTGCAAAATATGCATATTATATATATATATATATATATATATATATATATATATACATACATACATACACACACACACAAATATTGAAATATTTTGAGAGCTTAGAGAGATCGACTAACGATTACCTCATTCGCAGTGCTTCATGGGAGTGGGTGGAGCTAAAGAGCTAGTTTACATGGGTAATGTAGTTTTTCCACTAGGAATTCTGCTGTTAAATACAATTATTAAAAAAAAAAAAAAAGTGTGCTGACGGCTTCAACAGAAGCAAATACCATTTATTAACAACCCCGTAGCTCACTGTAAGGTGGTCTTTAAAGGTTTGAAAGTTATCATTATGGCAAAAATTAATGGCGTTTTTACTTCCGGAACCTGAATGTTGCACTCTATTGTAAACACACGGTTAATAATGTCGTCAATTTACACAGTATCAGTTCAAGACAGAGTCAGATTCTGAAAATGCAGATCAATCGAACCAACATCAGAACGCCAAAACCTGCCGACAACATTACATTTGCCTGTAGTTGTCTTGGGTGGGCATGATACAATATTTCAAATTGTGATGTAGACGTTTGTGGAAGCAATATCTGGACTTGGATCAAGGCATTGGTCTGCAGCAATGTTCTCTTTTAGAATAGATCCTTTTTGTGGGCGACTATGAGCTATGTAACTTTGCAGATCTTAAACATGCACAAACAGATAAATTACACACTAAAGGAAAAGATTAAATAGCATCATATGGGCTCTTTAATATTAAGTAAATAATGACAGAATTGTCATTTCAGGATGAACTGTTCCTTTGAGGCTTGCTCAAATCCACTAGTTCCACCTATTCAAATCATACTTGTGTATTTGCTTAACTACATTTGACATTTGCACCTTACACTGTTGTGTTAGATAACCAGCATCTTTATAGTCGCATGTCTTAAATTCAGACGGACACATAAAAACAGATGTCCACCTGTTCAAATTGTTTGATCAATGACTCAACTCAAGACTAAACTATCTGAGTTTGGGATAAAATGTCTTCTGAATGAATCAGTCATAAATTTTCATGAGATTTTCCTGTTGCACAATATCCTACATCTGGCTCAAATTGTGAGTAACGTGTGACAACAAACAAAAGTGCTTATTTAAACTCCAAGGAACTTTTGAGTTTCCTGCGTTTGTACTTTCAATTTCAAATTTTGTTTCAATTTCAAGCTCATCCACTTTTCAGAACAGCATTTGGAGCGACAGAGCAGCGAAACATTTCATATGCAAGAAAACCAGTGCCAGTTGAGGTGTGTTCATGTCAGTAAATGAAGCAGCAACGGACTGAGAAGGTAGATCCATATTGCTTTTAGTGCATGTCCGTCTCCCCGCTGCTGAAGAGGGTCCTCAATGTCACATCTCTCACCCTGAAACCCGCTATAACACTGGCACTTAAAGTCTTCCATCATCCGCCGCCGCTCTTCCACGCTTACTTCTCCCTTCACTTGCAAGTCACTTCCCTGGCCAACTATTGTGTGCGTCTGTGGGTCAAGATGGAGATACGTGTCCGTGTCCGGATGTCTGCGCAGACACCGGCCATGGAAACCGCACAGGAAGCGACTGCACTGCTCGGCTGCTGTGGAGACGTTGAGGAGGTATCGGCCCAGTGGACCCTGCAAGAACTGGTTTATACTGGAACAACTGGCCTAAAAGAAGAAAAAATAAAGAGACAGAAACTATGTCGAGTAAAAACTAGATTTCAACATTTTCTGAAAAAAAAAAAGTGTACCATGCAAAACTTACTGCCATGTTTATGGGTGGTTGGCAGGGCATTGCTAGGCAGGTGTTGTAGGCACTTTAATGTGTTATTATGCAGCTGCTAGGGTGTTGTGGGTGGTTTCCAGGGTGTTGCTAAGGTGTTGTAGGCATTTTTGTGTTGCTGCTGTGTGGTTGCTAGCATTTAAAGGTAAAAACACACCCGTCTACAAAAAGTTGTTCAATTCCAGCACAGAAATCATACATGACTGTAGCACAATCGACAACAACTTATGTGCCAAACTTAATACTTAGGGTTAGAAGTTCCCTACATTTAAATTAGATTCAATCACTAATCCTAAACCATCTAAAGCTGGACATAACAATATTTAGAAAAATTGAACCTTTAGATTAAATAATAATTTCATTTAGATGGCCAAACGGAGCAAAAATATGCAATTTGGTGCATATGTTATTTATATAGTCAAAAAGTAAGATGAACTTTTGATAGCTTGTAATGTAAATCAATTAAATCTTTATAACAGTATAACAGACTTATGGAAGAGGATTAGGGCCAAGCAATAATAAAAAAATAAAACCATCTCGAGATTAAAGTTGTTAAATTTTGAGAAAAAACTCGTTAAATTTTGAGAAAAAAGTCGAAATAAAATGTTGAGAATAAACTCATTAAATTACGAGAAAAAACTCATTAAATTTCAAGAAAAAAGTCGAGATAAAATGTTGAGAATAAACTCGTTAAATTATGAGAAAACAAGTCGATATAAAATGTTGAGAATAAAGTCATTAAATTACGAGAAAAAAGTCGTTAGATTATGAGAACAAATTCGATAAATTATGAGAAAAAAAGTCGTTAAATTATGAGAACAAATTCTCAACATTTTATCTTGACTTTTTTCTCGAATTTTAACAAAATTTTTCTCATAATTTAACAAATTTGTTCTCATAATTTAATGACTTTTTTCTTGCAATTTAATGAGTTTATTCTCAACATTTTATCTCGACTTTTTTCTCTAAATGTAATGATTTTTTTTCTCGTAATTTAATGAGTTTATTCTCAACATTTTATCTCGACCTTTTTCTCGAAATTGAACTAGTTTTTTCTCGTAATTGAACGAGTTTATTCTCAACATTTTATTTCGACTTTTTTCTCGAAATTTAACAACTTTAATCTCGAGAGTTTTATTTTTTTATTATTGCTTGGCCCTAATCCTCTTCCGTCCAGACTACTTACATAAAATGCTTATATATTTCAGTCATCACTCTACATCTCCCAATGACACGTCTTAGTAAGATATTTAAATGCTTAGTTTTATGATCAAAGCTTTGTATATTTTATTGTGGAGGGCAAAACATAATGCAATGCAATAAAATGATGATTGAGAGATGAACAAATAAACCTTCCTCAAAAGCCTGATGATCATATTTGATACTCACATAAATAAATAAGTAAATAAATAAATAAGTAAAAAATTATGTATGGATAATCAAGTAAACTTAAGTTGCTTCAGTCCAGCAAGTGTTCATCTTAAAATATTACCAACAATATAAACATCAGTCTTACATTTACTTTATAAAAAACAGCAAAAAGACCCGTGAACCACAAGCTGAAGGTGGACATTTGGACAGTTATAATAAAAGGCCTTTTACTTTTACTAAAAGTATCAATCAGATGACAGAGAACATGCAGTAGATTGTTTACAACAGGTTGTTCAGCAGAGTTTTGCTCATGTTGTTCATTTAGAGCAGGGTTTCCCAACCACATTCCTGGAGGCCCTCCAACACTGCATGTTTTCCATGTCTCCTTAATCAAACACACCTAATTCAGATCATCAGCGCATCAGTAGAGGCTCCAAGACCCAAAATGGGTGTGTCAGACAAAGGAGAGATACAAAATATGCAGTGTTGGGGGGCCTCCAGGAACAAGGTTGGGAACCGCTGATTTAGAGGCCTGAAGCCAGATTTATACGGAGCCCCGGACATGACACGCAGGAAAAAAATAGCATGCTAAATCGTGTGCACGATTAAATTTTTTTTCTTGCATGTCATGTGCAGGGCTCCGTAGATTTATACTCAACGCTTCTGCAAGTCTGCTTGGGTGCGTGCGGAAAAAAACGATGTCATCACGACTCCCGCGGAAGTGCGTGCGAACCTATTTCGCATGGCAGTCCCTGCGTTCCATTCGAAAGGGCTCATCCCTATGCCCTAATCCCTTCAACACTTTGAAGGGTGTAGGGGTCAATAAAACTCCTTTTTTGGAACGCACTTCTGCATCACCTTAAGGAGACAATCAACGAGGCTTGACCCCCCCAATAAAAAAAAAACACACTATGAATGATGAGATTATGCAAGCTCCACCTTTTGTTTAATGTTTTATTTATTTGTGGTTTATCACACCATATTGTTGGCTATATTGTGTCCATTTGAATGGACTGATAAAGGGAGCTGTAAAGTATTTTTGTTGAAGTACAATGTCGTTTTGACCTTAATAATGTACCAAATCTAACTCGTATAAATATTACAGCATTATAGAAAAATACTATACATACATTTATTGGTAAAATAGAACTCCGAGTCTCCTGTACCCATTCTGTGACACCAAACAACTTCCCTGTGCAAAGGATCATGGGGGCCCGAAGTGTCCGAATGCGTCAAGTATAAACACCTCGTCCGTTTGGGAAGGAGCTAACACAGTTAGCGGAGGCTCGCGCTGCGGAGCCAGGCGAAAGTATAAATCAGGCTTTAGACATCTCCATAACAAATATGATATGTAATGTTAATATGAACAACAGAAGCTCCATTAGCAAAATAATAATTATCATTGTGGCACGCAGGGTGGGGCCGAGAGCTGTGGGAACGGAGCGAGGCCTGTGACACGAGCGTTAATGAGCATCACCTGCACGCCACACCGGTCTCGAGTCACACGGACGAGCTCCGGAAGGATAAAAGGAGGAGAGAGGACCAGGCCTGGACTTTATGTTGTCCTTTTGTTTTCATTTCGCTTTACTTTCGTTTTGTTGTTTATATATATTTTGTAAATAAAGTCATGTTGAACGTTTCCGCCTCTTCCTTCCCTGAGCCTTTAACTTTGTTACAGTTATTATTATGAATAGAAACCACTTCACAAGTACTAGTATTAATGATTAAAATAAGATATAATGTGATGTGTGAATGCTTACATTGCTGCTGGCATATGTGGCATCGCCCCAGAGCACGATACCAGCTGCGCCCAGGGCCACACTTTCTCCAATGGTGGACACCAAATCAGTCTGCACAAACACAAATAAGGGAATCAGTGATTGGATCTTGGACACTTTTAAAATAATTCATTTAGCTCATTTAAAAGCTGTGTGTTGAGGCCACAAATAATGAATAGATACAATTCTGTAACAGTATCTTGGAAACAATCTAGGAAATCAGCTGTAATGGTGTGGTAGGTGCTGGCACTGAAAACATGACCAGCACCCTTCCTGTTCCACTGCGCACACAAACATTCAGAGATAAAGAGCAGAAATTATGGTTATGCAAGAAAGAGATTTGTGATAAATCACACAAACACCAAAAACTCACTAAAACTGTTCAAACAAACAGAGCAATGTTAGAAAGCGCCACAGAGTCACATTTTCGGATGAATCATATAGGTGTCTCTGCATATTAAACTATAGAAGAAAGTATAATAACAACAAAAATAAAAGTACACACTTTACAATCTTGTTGTATCTGAATAGATCTGAATAGATCTTGAATCTGAATAGATCTTGTTTTAAAGATGTTTTTGTTGTGCATTAAACCTGAAGATCTTTAGGCGGAAGAGAACAGTCGGGGGCATGTGAACTTTACTAATGTACACAATAGAAGAAATATTTGCAGACACTCAGAAGACGTCTCTTTGGCAACTGAACAAACAGAATGGAGTGTCACTGGCAGTTGAATGGAATATTTTGTCCTTTAAGGTCAACCTTCATTTCCGCACATTCTGTTACATGTCAGAGGTTAGTTGTAGTGACTTTACATAACTTTAACTGGCTGTTTGCAAATGTTACTGAGCACTGCTACCTTAGCAACTGTTGCTTTTGCTTTAAATCTGTGTCTTTGGATAGGTTTAAATAGACTTTCACAAAAATTATTCCATACTATGGTAAAATGTTCCCATGCACTTTTACAAATTTAAATAAATAAAACTCTGCCATTGCCAAATGAGAGCATCAGTTCAAGCCCCCTTTAAACAAATGAAAGAAAATATTGTAAATGTAAATAAATATTGTAAATGCATTTATAAATGTAAAAGTGCAAATTTAATGTTAATTCATTTGCATATTGTTTCAGATTATTAAAGCCATAGTAAAAAGTTAATTCCAGCCTAAGTAGGAATAACTATTTTACCACTTTTGATTGTCCTGCAATTTTTCAGAAAATCACACCGTTTCCAAAATCAGTTAATTTAGTAATGAGATTAAATGAAAAGCAAATGGAAAGTTTTGCTTGGAAAGTCCAGTCATCATCATCATCAATCAAGTCAAGTTTTTAATGTTGTTTATATGTGGTGTTTTTAATATGCTTTAGCATATCATTAACACTGAACTAGCAGGGGAGTTTCGAGAGAAGCCAGATTATCCCAGTATATTTTTCTGTTGATGTGACAAATCGGGTAGATTTAGCAATATGGCGGGTGTATGATGTATATTACTATGTTATGATGAACTATATGCCTTTCTCCACTGACATTCTGAGTTGTTCAAAGCGTTTCTAAGGATACTGATTGAGAGAAAGCAGCTGTCTGACTCGTGAACGAGAACATGGTTTGTGTAACATTAGCAACACATTATTAGCTGTTTGATAACATAGTCAAGCAAAAGACTAAGCAAAATTAATTACCGTTATGTGTCTGATGTTGTAAATAGCTGTACCATTGTGCAGCGTTTACCTCAGTAAGTTGACCGAGTGGATCTCTGAGCTGGCCTGAGCGAGTGGAGGCGGGGCTAATTTGCATATTCATTGATCCGTGTATATTAAATGAGGCAAGGGTGTAGAGTTACATTCAAGATATTTTAAGACATGAAGAAATTTTTTTCACAGGAAAAAACGTTTAAATGTGTCATTTTGGTGATCAAAGATGAGCTTTAAGGGATAAAATTATTGACTACAGGGGGACTTTTTCCTTTTCATTTTTCAGGGGGACAATTTCTCCGAAGAAAATTACCTAATGAAAATGCTTTGCAATGCAACACTTAATTCCAGCCTATATAAGAATAATATCCTTCTGTCAATAATATCACACTTCTGGTCATTTGTTCTGCAATTTTGCAGAAAATCACACTGCTTCAGTTAATTCCTAAGGAAAGTTCTATAGAGGCCAATTTACTCTGCGTCGACAGACGCAGACCAACACAGATAGTCACCACATTACAGCATGTCACTTCTCAAAAATTCGAATGCTGATTCAGCATGTTTAATCGGCGAAAACAAGCTGCTAACAAACAGATGCTAACAGACTCCAACAGGGGTATCACACTCTGACAAAACCAGACGAAGCGCCTGTTGCCGTCTGTCGGCGCAGGGTTAGTGAAGGGTCAATCTAGCAAACCCAATAAGCTGAAAGTTTTTTTGACAATGCAAATCGAGTTCATTTGTACAAACTAACCTCTGTCAGCAATTCCAGCTCTTTGGCATAAGTAGGGCGGCTGTAGACGAAAACAGGACGTGCCAGTCCCTCTCCCACTGATGCCAATCTCATTCCCTCTTTCACCCGGTTTCGGACAAACTGGCGCCCGAAGGATGTTGAACGCAACACAGAGCTCATGTATATTGAAGGAAACAGGGCTGTGCTTTCAGTCCACAGCCACTTCAGCTGGTCGTTCCGGGCCACCTCAACATCCGGGCAGCGGCCCGTGTAGTGATCCAGGCTGTTGCGATAGTCGTGGTTGTAGCAGTCAGGAAAGAGGTAGAAGCCCCACAGCTGGTTGGGACGCAAGCTTTTGGCCAGCCGCAACGTCTCTAGCATGAATATGCGGCTGGACATCTCAAACTCCTGCTGGGCCACTCTGTTTATCTGGGAAGAATTCCATTTCGGATTTTTCTGGGTCACTAAGCGAATCGAATGGCTCTTGTATATGTTTTTGGTTTCCCAATTACGTATCCACAGCGGACGCCACTCCTCCCAATCGATGACGGCCAGACCTCGTGCGGACGGGTCGCGAATGTACTTCTCGATTCCCTCTGGCATCTTCTCTCTGTGGTGCGTGAGACTGGCGATCTGCGGTAGTCCACCATTGATGGCGATACCGTGCTCAAAGTGTGGATACAAGCCCAGGCGGTCTTTGTAGAAGATGGTGAGGTTCTGCTTGGTGAAGCCCTCGTTAGGAGACGCCACGATCTGAAACTGATTAAACTGGAAATGGACTTTGTGGCGAGTCCTGCAGTCTTCTGTCGGGGCGTTCCAGACGAGAACCAACGGCTTCTGAGGGTAAAGAGGCCATCTGGTGGGCTTCAGATCTTCAGCATGAGTGAGATGATCCAGAGCCAGAGGAACCAACAACCAGATTCTCCAATTAAGTAGGATCCGGGACGCCATGACTTCAGTCATTCACGATAAGGGCCTTCACTCCTGCTGAAATAAAGTCACATTTCTCATTATGATCAGAATTTTGAGTCAATAAAAATCTTTTCTGATATCAGAGTTTATTCAAAAGGGAAACGAGAAGACACTCGTTTTTCCATAGGGGAATGCAACAAATATAATCGGACAATTGTAACACAGTAAATTTCGTCAGTTATAAATCAATGATATTTTAACTTTGAAGTGAGTTTTTATTTGAAATAAAGTTGGATAATAGTATACAATTATATAATAAAAATCCAAGTGTTACAGCTGTTGCCACTGTTAAAATTATATTCTTACTTCCTAATTAAATATTAGATATCCATGTTATATTTTATGTGAACATTTATTTGTAATTTATTATATTAATTTAGCAAATACATACATTTCTTTTACCTAAAGTAGTCTGTGAGTTATGAAGGAAATGTTAAATAAAAATGCTGGGTTAAAAACAACCCAAATTGGGTTGAAAATGGACAAACCCAGTGATAGAGTTGTTTTAACCCAGCGGTTGGGTTAAATGTTTGCCAAATGTGCTGGGTAGTTTAATTTAACTCAACTATTGTTTAAAAATGACTATATGTCTGGCTTAAAATGAACCCAAAATAGGTTGGAAATTAAAAATCAGACACATAATTACTAGAGGCAACAATAATAATAATCAAATTATTCATAAATCAAATGAATCATTTATTAATAAGCAATTTTTGAACCCCAACATATTTTGGGTTCATTTTAAGCAAAAAAATTTTAATTATAATTATAATTACAGTAATTTTTAAACAAAAGTTGGGTTAAATAAAACTACCCAGCACGTTTGGCAAACATTTAACCCAACCGCTGGGTTTGTCCGTTTTCAACCCAACTTGGGTTGTTTTTAACCCAGCATTTTATAGTGTATTTTTATGTAACATTGTTTTAAGCAACACTTTTACTCAACACTCATATAATTCATAGAAAGACACATGATGATATTTCAGTTTAAAGCAGAATGGCCTGATCATACGTTGATTTTACTGACCCATAAGAAATACCTACACTCTAAAAAAAATGCTGGGTTAAAAACAACCCAAGTTGGGTTGAATATGGACAAACCCAGTGCTTGGGTTAATTGTTTGCCTAACCTGCTGTTTAGTTTTATTTAACTCAACTATTGTGTAAAAATTGCTGTATTGCTTGCTTAAAATGAACCAAAAATGTGTTGGAAATTAACATTTATTAATATTAAACATAATAATTAAATAATAAACATTTATTAAATTGCTTATTAATAAATGTTCAGGTATTGTTGTCTCTGGTAATTATGTGTCTGATTTTTAATTTCCAACCTATTTTGGGTTCATTTTAAGCCAGCCATATAGTCATTTTTAAACAATATTTGGGTTAAATAAAACTACCCAGCACATTGAGCAAACATTTAACCCAACCGCTGGGTTAAAACAACCTAATCACTGGGTTTGTCCATTTTCAGCCAACCTTGGGTTGTTTTTAACCCAACATTTTTTAAAGTGTAATTGTAATCTTATACCTCTTCTGTGTTGACAGAACTCATTTATGTCTATTTTTTGTCTATAATAAAGAGACTTTATTAGTTGATGTTTAAATAAAACATAACTGAGAGTCAATTAAATCCCTTGCGCTATTAAAGTGCAACATCTCATCAATAAAATGTAGACTAATACTATGGTGCTCTGCAATATACCATGGTACTGAAATTCATGCTACTATTTCCAAGAATATCGTGGTAGTACCATAGTACATACATATATCAATGAAGTACCATGGAACTTTTTTCTAGTGTAAGTGTTTAAAACAATCAAAAACCAACATCAGCCTGTTCACATCATCCACAGAGCAACTCTAATGAAAACAAAACAGTCTTTTCATGGAAAAAACTCACCTTTGACATTAAAAATAACAGTCATTCCCAGATAAATAACTCCATCCTGTGGTTGCGATGTAAATCATTGCTGTTTCCACGTCGCCTGTTGCCTCCTAGAGAGACTTTCGCGAGTGTTTGTAAAGGGTTCAGATGTTGCATGTAATGTCGCGCGGAGTCTGCTGAGAATCTTGTCACATTCTTCATCTGAGACGCTTTTATCACTGCAGCGGCGAAACTACTTCAAAGCGCCGCTTTCAAAAGTTTCATTGATTCGTTGCATGGGCGGGGTTTATTACCAACTCACTGGGGGGCGTGTTTTCCTTTATGCAAATGAGTATAACGTGTACAATGCAGTTCCAAAAGAACGTTTTTTTATTGAATAAACGTTAACATCATACAGTTTTGTTAAAACGCACTTTTGTTCAAATGCAAATATTAAACATCACTAAATTGTGCATACAATAATAAACCAATAAAAAAATTAAATTAATTAATTTAAAATTAATTTAAAAGAAAATAAATGGTAATTCTATAATGGTAAATACTATAATATAATGTTGGACATGTAGCCTATCTATCTATCTATCTATCTATCTATCTATCTATCTATCTATCTATCTATCTATCTATCTATCTATCTATCTATCTATTGTATAAAACCTTTTGTAAGGGCCCACTTGCAAAAAGCCATAAAATTACCATGTTTTTTAACTTGACACTATGGTACCACGACACTATCATAATATTATAATACTATAGTATATGTGTGTGTGTGTGTATATATATATATATATATATATATATATATATATATATATATATGTGTGTGTGTGTGTGTGTGTGTGTGTGTGTGTGTGTGTGTGTGTGTGTGTGCGCATTTTTGTGACATATCAGGACACAAATGTGTATAATGACATGGGTATGACATAGGTATTACAAGGAGAGGGTGACTTATGATGACATTACCCCATGTCCCATTTTTCAAAAGGCTTATAAATCATACAGAAGGAGTTTTTTTCAGAAAGTAAAAATGTGCACAGTTTCCTGTGATGGGTAGGTTTAGGGGTGTAGAAAATACAGTTTGTACAGTATAAAAACCATTACGCCTATGGAATGTCCCCAGAATTCACAAAAACAAATCTGTGTGTGTGTGTGTGTGTGTGTGTGTGTGTGTATCTGGCTCTGTATAGTTTGACAAAGCAGCTGTTTCTATGATCTTAATGTAATAATATAATAATCTAATAAGTGTTTTCTCATAAGATTTTATTAATTTTAATATTACACTTTTTCTCGATTGCTTAAACACATTTCTTGAAATTATGCCTCCTTTTCTCAAAACACAAATCCATAACTTCTCACCCAATTCCCCAAACTTCCTATTTTCAGGTCAAAACCATTAAATCTAGGTGAAAAACCAAACTTTGCCCTCAGACATCACACACACACCCTCAAAAACACACACACTACAACATAGTCTTAGAGATAAATTCAAAACAATACAACAAAAACCAGTCATTTATAAGTGATATATAATTGTTCATGAAGGCTGGAAATGAAAAATGCCTTATATTCAGGTGTGCAGAATTATTAGGCAAGTTTTCTTTTACAGGCAAAATGAGCCAAAAAAGAGATTTAACTCAGACTGAAAAGTCAAAAATTATTAAATACTCATGAGAAGGACGCAATACTAATGCAATACTAGAAATTGCAAAGTTAAAGCATGACCAAGGGACAGCAAAATGCTCATTGGGTCAGCGGGGTCAGACAAAAACAGGTGGAAAAGAAAAGACACATGTTAACTGCAAAATAATTAAGAATTATGTGTGAAACCATCAGGAAAGCTACATCTATACATCAAGCTATATCTTCCAGAATCTGGCAGTAAGTTTTGGAAGATCATTTTTAGTCCATCTCTGCAAGACAGACATTTCAGGATAAGAGATGGACTAAAAATGAACTCAAACACCTTACTGCCAGATTCTGGAAGATAAATTCTTCAAACAGTGGTACAAGAGGATGTGGTGCTGGTCCATCAGGAGTCATTCTCATGCTGTCTGTCTATAAGCCCTATTAAAACCCAGTCTTCATGTATTTTATAACACTTCAGCTTGTGATTCTTATCAAGTGCAGGTCATTTTTTAGGATTCTTTAGCTAACCTAAGTCTCTGAGATCCTGACACCTTGCACTTCTGGAGACTCCAGGTAGGTTGCAGCTCTGGAAAATGGTGGCGCTGGAGACTAAAGGGTTCCTGATGGTTTCACACTTAATTCTTAATTATTTTGCAGTTAACGTGTGTCTTTTCTTTTCCACCTGTTTTTGTCTGACCCCGCTGACCCAATGAGCATTTTGCTGTCCCTTGGTCATGCTTTAACTTTGCAATTTCTAGTATTGCATTAGTATTGCGTCCTTCTCATGAGTATTTAATAATTTTTGACTTTTCAGTCTGAGTTAAATCTCTTTTTTGGCTCATTTTGCCTGTAAAAGAAAACTTGCCTAATAATTCTGCACACCTGAATATAAGGCATTTTTCATTTTCAGCCTTCATGAACAATTATATATCACTTATAAATGATTAAAAACAATATTAATAGTAGTTATTAAGATTGATGTGGATTGGAATTGGTAAAATGTGCTTGGGAAAAAAATATGATCAGAAAATCAACTTGCCTAATAATTCTGCACTCCCTGTATTGTGCCAAGGTTCGGTCTTTAAAAATGTGTGCGCAATATCAGTATAGATTCACTGAAACTTTGCTGACGTTTGAGGATTCACGTGATGGATGTGAAATCATTGTCGTTGGGCTGCTTTCAAGTGGTTCCTTTCTGACAATGACCTACTGAGATCCTGTTCCTTCTGCTGACTCATGTGTCGCTTCTGTCAGTGCATGTGCGCTCATGAAAGACAGAGGGCCACTTCCTTCCTCGGCCCTGTTCCTTTTCTCCCCGTTCTTGGGGTTTTACATCACCGTTTCTTCCAACTAGGCAGCCCCAGGAAGCTTTAACAATATGAGAGGAACTGGACGCACACACACCCATCACGCCCGTCTCCCAAAAATGGCAAACTCACATCCTTGAGCGTTAGGAGAGATCAGAGGCAGCAGTTCCCCTGTACTATCTCTCCATCTCCACTCCCAGAGTAAACCTTCAAGTCAAAGGTCAAGCAGCAGCTTTATCAGAGGGCAGTGGTGATATAATGTTAATTTTTGGGTGATCTGACTCTTTAACAGTACCTTCACACATGCACACGCCTGCTGTAACCTTCACATGTCTCGTCACGCATTCTCTCTTACACCCTCCAGCGGTTTATTCTCTCTTATCAGTGTCAGTGATTGTGCGCAGACATGGCATCCTGTTGCAGCTTCCTGTATTTCATTCACATGGGTGGGACAAACATTCCCAGTGAGGTCATTTACATCGGGACTGGCATCTGTTTGTAATGAACGTACCTTTGCGGGCCTGCTTAGCTCTGATAATGTATCTGTCTCATGTGGATTGAGCACAAGCCTCTGAACGGGAGTGAAAGCCTCCCCGCGGTCGACTTCAAAGACGCGAGGAAACATTACGAACAGCTTAACCTCTGACATTTCACCGTATACCACACCCACATCCTCAGTGCCAGGCAAAACTACACAACAGACAGCCAAGATAAACTAAATATGGGAGAAGAATGGCATTTACATTTCGCAACCCAGGGAAAAGTGTCCAAAATAAATTGGAAAAGAAGATATTGATAATAATTTATTAGAAGAAATGTTTTAAATCTCTTACAAAAACACCAATGGTGAAATTTCAATAATTATTAATTAATAAATACAAAAAATTAATGATAATTATTTTCTTCTTAGGCCTGATTACCAATAATGGTAGAGGAAAATTCTATACTATTAAATAATGAATACTAACTCAGAATTAATTAATTAATTAATTAATTAATTAATAATGATGCCAATAATTTATATAATAATAATTATTATTATTTATATATAAATCTTAAAAAAATGCTTAAAATGTAATTTTGGGTCACAATCAGGGTTATTTTCGTTAACTAACACTACAAAACTGTTTCATTGCTTAAAAATAAAATAAACATTATCCAAAATAAAATATAAAAAGAAACTTGCCAAAGCAACATGTCTCATTTTCATTTAATTTAAGTTCTAATTTACTAATTTAAGTACTAAAAACTAAAACATAATAAAAAATATATACATATTTATTTAAATAATAAATAAAAAATGGCAAAAAAAAAATGTTTTTGCAAAAAAAAAAAAAAAAAACAGAAAAAAAACAACTAGAATTACAACAAATTAATGATAATTAGTTTCTTCTTATGGCAGAGATGAAAATATACTATTAAAACTAATTCTGAATAAATCAATAATAATAATAAAAACATTTGCCACAATTAAATAAATAAATAATAATTATTTATTATTTATACATATAATAATAATTATTATTATTATTATTTAATAATTTAAAATAATTATTTATTGATAATTTATATATAAATCAAAAACCAAAATAATAAAAATGTAATTTTGGGGGTCACAACTAGGGTTATTATCGTTAACTAAAACCATTTATAAAAATGTATTACAAATATCAACATTATCTGAAATAAAAAGAAACTTCAGCTAGTTGCAAGAGAACAGGTTTCATTTTTGTTTAGTTTAAAAAAACTAAAAAAGAAATTAATAAAATTAAAGTAATTAATAATTAATAAAATTATTAAAGAAACTAATAAAAAAGAAAAAAACATACAACAAAATTACTAAAACTAACTAAAATTAAAATGAAAACAGTATAAAAATAAAATCGAATTCAAAATATTAACAAAAATCAAAGAATATCAATTATACTACAATAACACTGGTCACAACATTATGATGTACAGTATGAAAAATTGATATTTTGAGAAGTTAAATTATATTATTAAATTATAAACAAATAACTGAATTAACAAACATTAACTGACTGTTGGCAAAGGTAATATAAATGTAAAAATATAGAAATTACCAACAAATATAGATATCCAATATCAGTGGATTAAATTTTTGTTTTAAAAATTGAAAAAATTGTAATATAATAAAACTGTACAACTCAATGTTTAAGTCTTCTTCTCAGTCTTTAATTTAGAAAGGTCTTTCCTTTTCAACATTACATCTTTCCTCATTGAATATTTTGTTTCACTTAGAGATTGTGTAACATAATGGATGTAAAACGGACTGTGCCTGGCATTTCATGATATTATAAACATTTACATTGAGTTACATGAATAATTACCACCATGTAATCTGCTAAACCATTTTATTCAAATATATTAACTCATAATTTACTGTACAATAAACGATTACAAGTGCAGATGTGGCTTGCAACCCAACAAACAAACAGAGTCAGACTTTGATACAACAGAATATCATAATATACAATAGAATGATAAACACGCACAATAACAAACACGTGATTTATGTACAATCCCTGCATTGTTCCTTACTTACACACTCTCATTGCACATGCGTTCCTTACTGTACATCACAGAAGACAGAGCGACGTACGTCTGCTGTCTATACACCAGAATGCTAATCAGGAAATATGATTCAACTTTTTGGTCAAAGCCAGCTGAAGGGCAAACGCCCTCCCTGTCGTAACAGAGAGCCATGTGGCGTCCTGACAGAGGAACAGCAAAGGTGGAAGGAAGTCGAGGGTGGCCGTGGCGCTCCTACAGCCGAGTCACTTCCTAAAGAGTCTGTTTGCTTATATTTCACACAGGATGACAGGGAAGTCCACGTGGATTCGTGGGTGATCCAAATGAACGATTCCCTGTAAGCATGAAATATGAAAAAAGGCTTTTAATATGAAATATTGAGCTATAAAATTAAATTATGTGATTTAAGCTAAACAAAATATTTAGATAAAACACCAAGAATGAATAAATAAATAAAAGGGTAGCTTAGATGTTTAGATAAGAGACCAGAAACAATCAAATGTCTTGTGGTCAATGTCTTTTAGCTTTGAGGCTAAATGTATTTTTTAGCAGTTACACATCCTTCTATTCTGGAAAAACAGACCAAATATATTTTACATTTATTCATTTAGCAGATGCTTAAATCGACTCACAAATGAGAATACAACAAGCCATTCATCTTAAGGAGGCAATAATAACATGAGAAGAGCTAGTAATACAAAGTTTCATACCCAGTCTAGAATAGTACAAGAACAGGGAGGGATTTAAGAAATGGAGAAAGAAGAGAAAGAACAGATGTTTCAAGAGATTTTTTTTTTTTTTTTTTTACAATAAATTATAAATATCTTATGGCACCGATTAGTTTTCCAGGCTGTGATGTAAATTAAAGTAATTTAAATAAGTTGCTTCTAACAAAGGATCTTTAATATTAATTTAACAGTTTAATTAGCATCATTAATAATTATTGTGTTTAAATGTATTTATATATAATATATAACCAATATAAATATATAATTGATTTATTGAGCTGATCCTGTCTATTTGCACTAATGTGTCCATGTATCTGACCGGATCAGTGTCTCTCACCTGAGGTATGAGGTTTTTCTGAATCCTTTTCAGCTTGGCTTTCTTTCTGCCATTCTTGGTCACCACAGTCTCCTCATAAAACTCATGAGCCAGATCTCCATCTTCATCAAAATACAAGGAGCTGCAATCACAAAGGGCAGTTGGGTGAATGTCACAATAACACATAAAATTTGCACAAAACTTGAAGTCTTCATTTATTAAAATTTAATATTTATTTATTTAGGATTGTGGCATTATGACAATTGTATGGAAGCTTGTTTCTGCCACTGAATAAAAAATAAAAAAGGTAATTGTGAGTTTTTAATCTCATAATTCTGACTCTTTTTTTCCACAATGGCAAGTTTATATCTCACAATTCTGAATTTATATCACACAAATGCAAGAAAAAATTCAGAATTGTGAGTAATAAACTATTGTAAGTTATTGCGAGTTAAAAAGATTTGAGACCCGAGGCCTTTCAGATTTGCGTGATATAAAGTCAGAATTGTATGATACAGTCAGAATTGCGAGTTATAAACTATTGCAAGTTATAGTCAGAAATTGCGAGTTATAAAGTCAGAATTGCGAGTTATAAAGTCAGAATTGCGAGATATAAAGTCAAAATTGCGAGTTATAAAGTCAGAATTGCGAGTTATAAACTATTGCAAGTTATAGTCAGGATTGCGAGATATAAAGTCAGAATTGCGAGTTATAAACTATTGCAAGTTATAGTCAGGATTGCGAGATATAAAGTCAGAATTGCGAGTTATAAACTATTGCAAGTTATAGTCAGGATTGCGAGATATAAAGTCAGAATTGCGAGATAAAGTCAGAATTGCGATATAAAGTGAGAATTTCGAGTTATAAAGTCAGAATTGCGAGATATAAAGTCAGAATTGTGAGTTATAAACTATTGCAAGTTATAGTCAGGATTGCGAGATATAAAGTCAGAATTGCGAGTTATAAACTATTGCAAGTTATAGTCAGGATTGCGAGTTATAAAGTCAGAATTGCGAGTTATAAACTATTGCAAGTTATAGTCAGGATTGCGAGATATAAAGTCAGATTTGCGAGTTATCGTCAGAATTGCGAGTTACAAAGTCAGAATTGCGAGATATAAAGTCAGAATTGCGAGATATAAAGTCAGAATTGCGAGATATAAAGTCAGAATTGCGCAATATAGTCAGATTTTCGAGTTATACTCAGAATTGTGAGTTATCGTCAGAATTGCGAGTTATAAAGTCAGAATTGCGAGATATAAAGTCAGAATTGCGAGATATAAAGTCAGAATTGCTCAATATAGTCAGATTTGCGAGTTATACTCAGAATTGTGAGTTATTGTCAGAATTGCGAGTTATAAAGTCAGAATTGTGAGATATAAAGTCAGAATTGCGAGATATAAAGTCAGAATTGCGCAATATAGTCAGATTTGCGAGTTATACTCAGAATTGTGAGTTATCGTCAGAATTGCAAGATATAAAGTCAGAATTGCGAGTTATAAAGTCAGAATTGCGAGTTATAAAGTCAGAATTGCGAAATATAAAGTCAGAATTGCGCAATATAGTCAGATTTGCGAGTTATACTCAGAATTGTGAGTTATCGTCAGAATTGCGAGATATAAAGTCAGAATTGCGAGTTATAAAGTCAGAATTGCGAGTTATAAAGTCAGAATTGCGCAATTGCGCAATAGTCAGATTTGCGAGTTATACTCAGAATTGTGAGTTATCGTCAGAATTGCGAGATATAAAGTCAGAATTGCGAGATATAAAGTCAGAATTGCGAGATATAAAGTCAGAATTGCGCAATATAGTCAGACTTGTGAGTTATAAAGTGAGTTATAAAGTGAGTTATAAATATAACTATAATTGTGAGTTATAAAGTCAGAATTGCGAGATATAAAGTCAGAATTGCGAGATATAAAGTCAGAATTGCGAGTTATAAACTATTGCAAGTTATAGTCAGGATTGCGAGTTATAAAGTCAGAATTGCGAGTTATAAACTATTGCAAGTTATAGTCAGGATTGCGAGATATAAAGTCAGATTTGCGAGTTATCGTCAGAATTGCGAGTTACAAAGTCAGAATTGCGAGATATAAAGTTAGAATTGCGAGATATAAAGTCAGAATTGCGCAATATAGTCAGATTTGCGAGTTATACTCAGAATTGTGAGTTATCGTCAGAATTGCGAGTTATTAAGTCAGAATTGCGAATATAGTCAGATTTGCGATTAACTCAGAATTGTGAGTTATCATCAGAATTGCGAATATAAAGTCAGAATTGCGAGTTATAAAGTCAGAATTGCGAAATATAAAGTCAGATTGCGCAATATAGTCAGATTTGCGAGTTATACTCAGAATTGTGAGTTATCGTCAGAATTGCGAGATATAAAGTCAGAATTGCGAGATATAAAGTCAGAATTGCGCAATATAGTCAGATTTGCGAGTTATACTCAGAATTGTGAGTTATCGTCAGAATTGCGAGATATAAAGTCAGAATTGCGAGTTATAAAGTCAGAATTGCGAGTTATAAAGCGAGATATAAAGTCAGAATTGCGAGATATAAAGTCAGAATTGCTCAATATAGTCAGATTTGCGAGTTATACTCAGAATTGTGAGTTATCGTCAGAATTGCGAGTTATAAAGTCAGAATTGTGAGATATAAAGTCAGAATTGCGAGATATAAAGTCAGAATTGCGCAATATAGTCAGATTTGCGAGTTATACTCAGAATTGTGAGTTATCGTCAGAATTGCGAGATATAAAGTCAGAATTGCGAGTTATAAAGTCAGAATTGCGAAATATAAAGTCAGAATTGCGCAATATAGTCAGATTTGCGAGTTATACTCAGAATTGTGAGTTATCGTCAGAATTGCGAGATATAAAGTCAGAATTGCGAGTTATAAAGTCAGAATTGCGAGTTATAAAGTCAGAATTGCGAGATATAAAGTCAGAATTGCGCAATTTAGTCAGATTTGCGAGTTATACTCAGAATTGTGAGTTATCGTCAGAATTGCGAGATATAAAGTCAGAATTGTGAGATATAAAGTCAGAATTGCGAGATATAAAGTCAGAATTGCGCAATATAGTCAGATTTGCGAGTTATAAAGTGAGTTATAAAGTGAGTTATAAATATAACTATAATTGTGAGTTATAAAGTCAGAATTGCGAGATATAAAGTCAGAATTGCGAGTTATAAACTATTGCAAGTTATAGTCAGGATTGCGAGTTATAAAGTCAGAATTGCGAGTTATAAACCATTGCAAGTTATAGTCAGGATTGCGAGATATAAAGTCAGATTTGCGAGTTATCGTCAGAATTGCGAGTTACAAAGTCAGAATTGCGAGATATAAAGTTAGAATTGCGAGATATAAAGTCAGAATTGCGCAATATAGTCAGATTTGCGAGTTATACTCAGAATTGTGAGTTATCGTCAGAATTGCGAGTTATAAAGTCAGAATTGCGCAATATAGTCAGATTTGCGAGTTATACTCAGAATTGTGAGTTATCGTCAGAATTGCGAGATATAAAGTCAGAATTGCGAGTTATAAAGTCAGAATTGCGAAATATAAAGTCAGAATTGCGCAATATAGTCAGATTTGCGAGTTATACTCAGAATTGTGAGTTATCGTCAGAATTGCGAGATATAAAGTCAGAATTGCGAGATATAGTCAGATTTGCGAGTTATACTCAGAATTGTGAGTTATCGTCAGAATTGCGAGATATAAAGTCAGAATTGCGAGTTATAAAGTCAGAATTGCGAGTTATAAAGTCAGAATTGCGAGATATAAAGTCAGAATTGCGCAATATAGTCAGATTTGCGAGTTATACTCAGAATTGTGAGTTATCGTCAGAATTGCGAGATATAAAGTCAGAATTGCGAGATATAAAGTCAGAATTGCGCAATATAGTCAGATTTGCGAGTTATAAAGTGAGTTATAAAGTGAGTTATAAATATAACTATAATTGTGAGTTATAAAGTCAGAATTGCGAGATATAAAGTCAGAATTGCGAGTTATACTCAGAATTGTGAGTTATCGTCAGAATTGCAAGATATAAAGTCAGATTTGCGAGTTATACTCAGAATTGAATTATCGTCAGAATTGCGAGATATAAAGTCAGAATTGCGAGTTATAAAGTCAGAATTGCGAGATATAAAGTCAGAATTGCGCAATATAGTCAGATTTGCGCAATATAGTCAGATTTGCGAGTTATACTCAGAATTGTGAGTTATCGTCAGAATTGTGAGTTACAAAGTCAGAATTGCGAGTTATAAAATCAGAATTGCAAGATATAAAGTCAGAATTGCGAGTTATAAAGTCAGAATTGTGAGTTATAAAGTCAGAATTGCAAGATATAAAGTCAGAATTGCGAGTTATAAAGTCAGAATTGCGAGATATAAAGTCAGAATTGCGAGATATAAAGTCAGAATTGCAAGATATAAAGTCAGAATTGCGCAAAATAGTCAGATTTGCGCAATATAGTCAGATTTGTGAGTTATACTCAGAATTGTGAGTTACAAAGTCAGAATTGCGAGTTATAAAATCAGAATTGCAAGATATAAAGTCAGAATTGCGAGTTATAAAGTCAGAATTGTGAGTTATAAAGTCAGAATTGCAAGATATAAAGTCAGAATTGCGAGTTATAAAGTCAGAATTGCGAGATATAAAGTCAGAATTGCGAGATATAAAGTCAGAATTGCAAGATATAAAGTCAGAATTGCGCAAAATAGTCAGATTTGCGCAATATAGTCAGATTTGCGAGTTATACTCAGAATTGTGAGTTATTGTCAGAATTGTGAGTTACAAAGTCAGAATTGCGAGTTATAAAGTCAGAATTGCAAGATATAAAGTCAGAATTGCGAGTTATAAAGTCAGAATTGCGAGATATAAAGTCAGAATTGCGAGATATAAAGTCAGAATTGCAAGATATAAAGTCAGAATTGCGAGTTATAAAGTCAGAATTGTGAGTTATAAAGTCCGAATTGCGAGATATAAAGTCAGAATTGCGAGATATAAAGTCAGAATTGCGAGATATAAAGTCAGATTTTCGAGTTATACTCAGAACTGTGAGTTATCATCAAAATTGGTGAGTTTTATAAAGTCAGAATTGCGGGATATAAACTAACAATTCAAATTTTATTTCTCACAATTGTGAGTTTATATCTCGCAATTCTGGCACTATAACTCACAATTGTGAGATCAATAAAGTCAGAATTGTGAAATAAAAAGGCAATTACCTTTTTTTATTTAGTGGCAGAAACAAGCTTCCATACAATTGAGTACACTTTCCCCCAAACTAGCCTACTGAAAAATTAAAGGTTCCTAATGTTGTATTGGAGTCTCCTAGAATAGGTTTACATGCATCCAAGGTCAAAAAACACTTTAATTTTATCATAATATACATTGCAGCATCAGCTCTTTTCTCACAGTGTCTGAAACAGTTTGATTATTCAGCCTTTCCAAGAGCCTCCTCTGCTCTGATTGGTCAACCACTTACAACCACTTACAGCATGTGTCGGAAACAAAACGCCCATTACAACTTTCTTTCAGATTTCCTTCAAAAGTTTCTTCTCTTGATTTTGGAGTGAAATATGACTTGAACACGGTATTATAATGAGAATCACCCAGTTAGTGACTAACATGGCCCAAAACATCAACAACTGACAAGACTAAACTAAATGGTGTTCAGAACTTGCAGGTTATTGACCTGGAGGATCACAGGTTGTCCTCACATTTTCTAGAACAATTTTAAAGACTTCACATTACTCTATACTAGGGCTGGATGATTAATCGAAAAGTAATCGAAACCGAAATTCAGAACCTCTAACCGACGTAATTTTCCCATGTCGGTTATTTCGGTTTTTTAATCCTTCCCCTTTAAAAACATAGCACGACTCTGCCCCGTCCAGTCAGTGGCATAAAAGCAAAACACGGAGGTGAACACCTAGTGATGGCGCGCGAGCGGTGAGCCTTGCGTCTTCCCTAAACTTTGTCAGTTGTATTTATTTTATGGTTTGGACATTCAAGCAATTAGACGATCGGATGTGTATTATAATATCGAGCTACCGCGTTCGCGCAGCTGCATTGTGGCATGAACATTCATACAAACAGTAGCTGCACAAAACGTGAAGATCGCGCGCACAGAGAGGAACGCAGATACTAGTTGTCAGCGCTGTCCTGTGATTTATCACTAAAATAGCTTAGAAACTCAACTTATTAAAGCATTTATTTTTCTACTTTTGAAGGAACTATTAACAACCCACAGCTTCACAATTAATAGAGAGACAGTATGACTAATTCACACGCAATTGCTCTCATTACACACTGGTACTGTGCTATCTGATTTACAACGAGCAGATAGTGACTAACTGCTGATAGTGAGCTATGTCAGATCTCTCTTTCAATAGGAAAAAATATAATAATAGTCAAGCATATTTACAGTAGCCTACAAACCTTGTCAGTGAACTATGAGGGCAAAAAAAAAAAAAAAAACAGAAACAAAATAATCGTTCATTAATCGTAATCGAGGTAAAATGTTCAGTTAGTTCAGTTTTAGGCCATAATCGTCCAGCCCTACTCTATACAACACAATGTTTACCTTCTCCTTGTGAAGACAAATGGTGTCGCATTCTTGGAGCCTCGGAGACGCGCTAAACACTGTTCACTGACCTCACCGGGAGCTTCTCCTCCAGCTCCAGAGCTGGTAAAAGGCCAGACTCCTTTAGTTTTGGATCCGCTGCCTCCCATTTTTATTGATGATGCATTATTTTAGAGGAGGTGGACCGGCCAGCAGATCATCTCAGTTCAGTACTGAAAAACAGAGAGCATGTTACAGACTTCTGCCATAAAGGCAAAGTCATATGGCAATGTAACTGGGCATGTGTGGCTTGTGGTGTGGCTTCAAAGCACTGCTGTGGCTGCGCTAGCTCTGTGAAACTGTGGTGAGGTCTTTTTATAGTCTGTAATACCTGGAGGCAAGGTCCAAAATGAACACTCGTCAAGTACTAAATGAAAGTAAAAACTGGTTTTGATGAATGGACACTTTTATAGGCAATGCAGCATACCACCTGATCTGTCTAGCTATATTTATTCTGGCGAAAAATACATAAATAAACAAAGAAATAATAATATTTTATAGGGTCATTCTGTGTCAACTCAACCAGAGGTCCTCCCCTTTTGTTAATATTTTTTCTGAAGAAAGACTACCATAAATAGTGATGAAAGACAAAATATTAAATGACGACATGGATGAATATTTACTGAGAAATCCACTGTTTTGTAGAGTGGGGTCAAAATTACAATTTCCACCTAAAATTTAAACCAAATTACAGTGGGGAGTAAATGACTTTAGAAAGGCATATAATGCAACAAAGATTCCTAAAGACAACAGATTTTACTAAAAGGCCTACCAATCTCCATGTAAAAATTAAATAATGATGTTGCCATCTCAAAATTTCAGATGAAAATTGTCATTTGACCCCCCTCTACAAAATAGTGGATTAATCAGTAAATATTTATGGCATTTAATATTTTGGCTTTTAATAAATAGGCCTATTAATGTTTGTCTTTCTTCAGAAAACACTACTAACAAAATAAAAAATTTTGCCAGGGATGTTTCCAAAATCTGGGTGATTTCACAGAATAACCCTAGAATTATAATAACAACAAATGAACAGAAAAAGTTTCTTTTTTTTTTTTTTTTTTGCTGCCTTGCCAGCTGAATATTCTGTGTCAAAAATAATTATAGTGATCATAAAGAAGCAGAATATATATATATATATATATATACACACACACGTTATTGTACATTACATTTAGTGAAATTATATATATATATATATTAGCCTATATATACACACACACACATACATTCTGATATTTTACAAAATGCAACATTCTGTTTATTTCACTAAATGTAATGAACACTTCATGTTAAAACAGCTTGTCAAATTAATAATGAACTTCTCCAAATGTGTTATGGTTTATAAGCTTAAGATCCAGATCTGATGGTGTAAACTGTAATCCCAGTCTGTTAAAGCTGTAATCCCAGTTAGTTAGCATGCTAGCTGCTTATACCTGAAGAGCGTCACATGAACCAAATTATACACACAACTAAACGCTATTTTACAGGTCTCTGAAATTAATCAGTAAATTAACGTGTTTTTTCTCAAAAATGTCATTGACTCACCCTAATAAAGCTGAACGTTAAAGAGTTGTTTGCGATGTAAACAAGACATAAGCCACTGACAGCGATTCAACACTCAAGAAACGCGACTATCACGCATTTCAGTTCATCAGGTTCGTTTTGTTTTCATACCAGAAAACATTCAAACAAAGGACAATATGAAATGCATACATACAGATAATGTAAATCTCATTGTTTTGGTTCTTCTAGCCTGCTGTCTCCAAGCCCAATGACGTGATTTGGCGACGTCACAATTACGCGCCGAGTTTCTGAAAGGAACCAACATTTTCTGTAAGGGTTGTTTTAATATAATTTATTTATTGGATCTATCTATTTCATTATTTGTTTATGTATTGTGAAGCGATTTGTATTATATTATATTATATTATATTATATTATATTATATTAAGAAGGTATAGGATTTAGGCTATTTATTTTCTGTAATCTATCTATCTATCTATCTATCTATCTATCTATCTATCTATCTATCTATCTATCTATCTATCTATCTATCTATCATATGTCTATATCTATTTAATTATTTGTTTATGTATTGCGAAGCTATCTGTATTATATTATATTATATTATATTATATTATATTATATTATATTATATATATACGATTTAGGCTATTTATTTTCTGTAATCTATCTATCTATCTATCTATCTATCTATCTATCTATCTATCAATCAATCAATCTATCTATCTATCTATCAATCTGTCTATCTATCTATGTATCTCTATCTATCTATCTATCTACCTATCTGTCTATATCTATTTAATAATTTGTTTATGTATTGTGAAGCTATCTGTATTATATTATATTATATAAAGAAGGTATACGATTTAGGCTATCTATCTATCTATCTATCTATCTATCTATCTATCTATCTATCTATCTATCTATCTATCTATCTATCTATCTATCTATCTATCTATCTATCTATCTATCTATCTAATCTCTTATGCCTGTATATTATTTATTTTATTTGAAGCTATTTTCATATTATCATTTTTAAAGAAGCTTGAAGACATATTTTCGCCTTTTTTATTTTTTTCTTGAAGTTCATTTGTAGTTGGCGCCAGTAATCTGTCCCAGCTACTATATGCAGCATATGGCCCGTGAGATCCGCCTCTCTTCCCATCAACCTGCGGCTCATCCTGCTTTTCCATTGGCCTTTTATTCCAGTGACAGCCTGCTATTCCTGAACTCGCTTTAATCGCATCTATTCCGTGTATCCCTCGATACGATCGGAACCGACAGAGTTAATTTCGCTGTTTTCCACCCGCAGACGTGTATTTGCCTTGGAATTAGACTGTGGTTTATTGGTAGACGGTCGCTTGCGCTCTAATTCAATCAGCAGACATCGTGCGGGAGGTGGGGCCACCGAACAGAACAGCGCGCGCACCACACCATTATTTTCCTGTAAGTGCATGTAAGTCAATGTTTCGTTCTGTCTTAAATGGTTGCACGAGGGCTGTAATGCTCATTTGCACGTCCGTCTCCAAGTGCAGCGCGCGCTATATGGCTTCCATACAGATTTATCGTTGCATAACCTATTGAGCGCCTCGCCTGTGCATCAACAGTTATTTACCAAAGGGTTTTAGACGTGAATGTGATTATTAAACTTTATGAGAGTGATTGTGCATTTTTAGGTTTGGGATCCCAGAGACCCTCAGTGCTGTATGCGTAACAATGATCTTCCCTTTAAACTTAACTCATTGCATCAGTCATTGCATTGCTTCTGTTTTACCTGATTATAAAGCAGGTTATCAGGGTGACATCAGCTAATGCATTCGATGCAACCTCTATTTAAGTCATATTAATAGGTCATCAGCATTAGGCTATGAGCTCAAATTGAATTTCCATGTATAGAATCAGCTGTTTAATTAATTTAATTTGTATTTTAAACAGCATAGAAACATGAGCGATTCAGAGAAACAAACTGTCTCCCTCAAAGACAAGGATGGAGTGGAGAAAAGGGGACGAGGAAGACCAAGGAAGCATCCACAGGTATATAAAGTAATACTGCATTATTAATAATCAATTATTTTTGATTAGTCAGTATTAAAGCACTTTACTTTCTGAGTGAAAAGGAAAAAAATTGCATGTATGTTTATATAAATACCTCAAATTTTAATAATGCATCCTCAGATTTAGTAACATTGTAGTCTTTTGTATTTGGGGAGCTTCTTAATAAACATGTTTTTTTGTTTGTTTTTTGTTTTTTACAGGAATCAAGCGGGTCACCGACTGCAAAAAGACCAAGAGGACGGCCAAAAGGTAGCAAAAACAAAGGCCCATCCAAGAGAGTAAGCATTCTTCTTTTTAATTAACTCACACTATGATTAATAAGTCTCTTTGTGTGATTATGGCATAACCGTTTGTATAGATATAAATATAGACACTATTTTTCTCACTATTGCAGAGTAGTACAACACAGCTGTCTCCGGTTTGCAAACACACAGAGACATATGCATTATTAATTCTGAAGAGTGTTTGCAGGTTTTTCATTGACGGCTCATCCGCCGACCAAATGCAGGTGACCTGCTGTTAGCCACTTAGCCCTGAGCAATGCACGGTCAGCTCCCTCCTCAAGAGTCCTCAATGAACTCAATGCCCCCTCCATCTGTTGTCATGTGCAGAAAGAGGCTCCCTCTACTGGTGCACTTGTGATGCATTGCTATTGGCCTGTGAACATGCATTGGAAATAAATAAATAAATAAATAAAAGCACCCTGGTTTTATCCAGTGGTTTAGGCCTGGGAGGGATGATTGCATATAACTAACATATTTTTTGACACTTGAATAATTGTTATGAATTTAATTTTCTGTTCAATAGAAATCATCGGCTTCTGGCACCAAACCGAGGGGAAAGCCTAAGAAAGAGGTACATCTTAAAAAAATAGTTGAATATTCTGTCATTATTTACTCATTTCTTTCTTCTGTGTAACACTAATGTAGACATTTTAAAAGTCAGCATGAAACAGAAGTTGAGATAGTCTTTTCTTTATTATTGCTACGTATATCCAAGTGAAACAGCTTCTCAAACAAGAACATATGTAGGGCGGGGCTTGAATTTGACTATGGGGAATTGATTGGATGGTTATGGTTTGCTATCGGATGATCTCATGTGAGTGACAGGTGGCCCCGCCCTCGCACCAATAAACACATCATCAGAGAACAGAATAGATGACACTGCAAGAGGGAAGGGAAGATCATTTTATTAAAGATTACAAGGCACATGAATTTAACCCCTTAAGTGTCACCAACGCTATCTCACGACCAATTTGTATGTATTTTACAAGGTGGCTAATTCTTACAAATTCGTATGACCTCACTCGTACAAATTCATACGATTCGTCTAAACCCCAGTGACGGGTAGGTTTAGGGGCGGGGTTAAGGGTAGGTCATTCGTACGAATTCATACGAATTTGGCTACTCGTAAAATACGTACGATTTAGCAAAAAATGTAGGAACTCATATGAATGAGGTCGTAAGAATTTGTACGGATTAACCACCTCGCAAAATATGTATGAATTGCCGTGAGATCGGGTTGGTGTCACCGGCCCACCGGTGGGACGCTTGGCGCTCTTTTTATTTATTGCCTTTTTTCCGTATCACATATTTTTACTCATATCATTTGAAAGCATCCAAACTGAAAACCATTTTGAAATCGGATTTTGCGTTACCATGGAAAAAGTACTTTAATTTCTTTTAGCAAGCTCCTCCCCTAGTGGGTGGTGTCAGGTTTCATATTACAATATTTATTTTAGCTACTTTATAGTCAAAACCTTTTCTAATCTTGGCAAAACACATATGGTCGGAAAGGTCTGAGTCTCACGGTTCCCAACTGTTTTGTTGGAGAATGCATAAAAATTTAAATTGAATGTCGGTTACGCCTGGTGGCTATTTTTGGTACAGCGCCTAAACAAAATCTCATAGGAGCTTCAATTTTTGGTTAGACATTTGATAGCAATTTTAGAGTAAAATATACTTGATAAAATATACATTTTATATAATACATTTTATATAATACAGTACATTTGATTTACAGAAAATATAAACTTCCATAACTTTTTCATACTTTAATTTTTTCAAGCAATTCTTCAGCAATAATCTGCTGGGTATCTTCTTTAAAACAAGACCAAACTTAGGTCTGTACTCCAAAGCATTCTTGAATTATAATAATTTAAGATTGGCTAGTGCATTTTCATGTATATTCTCAAAAATGTGGGTGACAGTTAAACAATGATGCTCACAGAGAAATAATTTATAATAAATACTGCAATATTCTATAAAAAAAACAAAAACAAGAATTGTCCATTTTGATTTCATGGTGACTTTAAAAAATGTTTTTGCGGCATATAGTGTCTATGACCCGAAAAATACTTTATGAAAGTACGCAGATGTGAACGTTCGACTAATGCATTAGAAGCACAAGGTCCTGTTGAATATATTTCACATGCATTTTTGCAGCATCAATATTTGCACAACATCCATGGACAAAAGAATATCATAACAGCATGAGAATAAATGAGTCATTTTATTTCTGGGTGAACTGCCGCTTTAAATTTTGAATTTCAACTTGCACAGCAGTGACACCATCCTGCATGATTTTAAAGGTCAAACTATCTTACTAAACCTATTTAAAATGGAGGTTCAATGCAAATGTCAAATATAACATGCAGCAAAAGAGAAGCTTTGCTTCCATGCATTTTATCCCCAAATGTTTGATTCTGTTCCAAACAGGAAAAGGAAAAACCTCATGACTCATCTGAGGATGCTGAAGAGGATGACGAGGAGGAGCAGTAACAATCTAACCGGAGCACTACCTCATACTCAACCAAACAAGCCGACTGGTCTCCAACCTGGAATGTCAATCAACTCTTTCTACAACCACAAAAGGACAGTAATAGATGTAATATTCTGCATTAATATTACATAAGGAGTTTTAAGTCATTAGATCAAATATATGTAGAAACCAGAATCACACTGCATACAAATATGTCATGTGTTTCCAGCTATTTTTACTATATATATATATATATTATTGAACTGAGGTGCTTTTCTACGTAAGATTTGTTTGTAGGTTTGTTTAGTAACGTTTGTGTCCAAGTTGTAGACTAGATTTAGATTTAACTATAATTTAACTGTGTAACATCATGTGCTCGATAGTTCTCTTAGAATGCATTCATTCTGAATGTAGCCGTTTACAGCTTACCTAGCTTTTTGTTAGTGTATATTCCAGTGAACATTTGTTTTAAGGCTGGTTCTTATATTTTGTAATCAAATATGAGTTACCCAGGCCAGGTGTTGAGGGAGCACATTATTTTAGCTTATAATGTGATGTTTTCCACTAGAATCCCCAGGAATCAGCATTGAGGATAATAACAAAGGTTTGTATTTGGATGTATATTTCTGCATTTGTCACTATAGAAGTTTACGGAAGCATTAATCAGTTTTAAAGCCATCACTGACACCGACCTTGCGGGTACAAATCGCACTTTTAAAATGATTCGCAGAAAACAGACGTCTTTGCTGGTTTATTACTGTGCTAAATTACATTCCTGCTAAAAAGATTTGTGTTTTTGAACTACATGATGACATTTATTGTACTAATCCCGTATTTGACACATCTTAAATGGTTAAAAAGGATAAAAACTTCATGGTAAAGAAAGAAATTACACATCAAACTAAATAATTCCCTAAAACGCTTTGCTTATAGAAGTGGTTCTCAGGTGGTTTTGTTTCAGGACGCCATCAAGTGCTGACTCAAGGTACTAAAAAGTAAATAAAAATGTCCTTCAAGGATTAGTTCACTTCAGAATTAAAATTTCCTGATAATTTACTCACCCCAATGTCATCCATGATGTGCATGTGTTTCTTCAGTCAAAAAGAAATGAAGGTTTTTGATGAAAACATTCCAGGATTTTTCTCCATATAGTGAACTTCACTGGGGTTCAACGGGTTGAAGGTCCAAATGTCAGTTTCAGTGCAGCTTCAAAGAGCTCTACATGATCCCAGACGAGGAATAAGGGTCTTATCTAGAGAAACCATCGGCCATTTTCTAAAATTTTTTTTAAAATGATATACTTTTTAACCACAAATGCTCGTCTTGCACTGCGATGCGCCACGCATTACGTAATCACGTTGGAAAGGTCACGTGTGAGATTTTCTCCTCCAACTTCAAAATCATCCGACTTCGTTGTTTTACCTTTTTTTGTAAAGGCCGTTTGACTTAGTCTTTACACGTTTGCTTTGTAAACACTTGCGCGGTACTTCCGCCTACATCACGCGTGACCTTTCCAACGCGATTACGTAATGCGTGGCGCATCGCAGAGCAGTGCAAGATGAGCATTTGTGGTTAATAAATATTTACATTTTTATTTTTTTCGCTAGAAAAGACGGTTATTCCTCGTCTGGGATCATGTAGAGCTCTTTGAAGCTGCACTGAAACTGACATTTGGACCTTCAACCCGTTGTTAACTGTTGAAGTCCACTATATGGAGAAAAATCCTGGAATGTTTTCCTCAAAAACCTCGACTGAAGAAAGAAAGACATAAACATCTTGGATGACATGGGGGTGAGTAAATTATAAGGAAATATTCATTATGAAGTGAATTAATCCTTTAAAAATCAAACACTGAAATGTATTAATATTGCCAACAATATGTAAAATACACAACCCACTTAATTTTTTACAGCATCATTCCTTAAAGGACTGTTTGCATTACAGGGATCAGCTCAAGGTTTTCCACACCCAAGTGCTTATGGAATATTTATGATTTAATCATCTGGCTGCGTACATGACAGATCACAACAGTGACAATAAGCTATGGTTCTCAAGGATTCAAATGTACAACTTTTCAGGGCACTAAAAAGTTCGATTTACATACTCCCTTGGTATCTTGAGTGAGATACATACATATATGTGCAATCTAAATCATGGCCCATATTAATCCTCCTTAAACACTTCAGGATTGTATTTTCTGCATTCAAGTCCTCATAACTTCAGAATTCTGAAATATTCACCTCAGGTATTACGGTGACATGAAGAGACAGCAAAAGCCCAAGACAATGTCAATAGTAGAAATACCCTTTATTCTGCAATGATCGTCCGTGTAGCAGTAAACGCCTATATAGGCGTACTGTGTGTGTGACATTTTATTAATACAATATTAGAGTTCTAAAATGTGTATTAGATTTATAGACTGTTCATGTATAATGTGTGTTGATCTTAATAAAAAATACTTTTTCAAATTGTTTATGCATTTACATGTTTTACAATAATAACTGTTACTATAATCATAGAGTAGTCTGGTAGGCATTATGTTGGTAAAATGGATATATTTTGGGAGAAATATATATATATTATATATCCACTTCAATTTAAATACTAAATAAAATGCAGAGGTAATGTTTATATTTTTGGAGATATATCTATTTTTATAGAGTTTTAATCTGTATATTTCGTAATTAGTTGTCATTGTTAATATTGTTTATTTGTATACTTATTGGTTATAATGATTTTGTTTTTATTTTAATTGTGAGAGATGTTATACATAGTATTATGTAATGATTTGATGGTATAGAGTCCAAGACAAAGTTACTGTGTACTTTTAATCAATACTGATTTTATCAACTTAATAATATTATAACAATTATTCTTAAAATAATTGTCTAAAATATCAATAATAAATTAATCATATTATGTATATTCTGTAAAATATTTTAATTAATTTATATCAAATACGATTTATATCAAATTAATATTGTTACAACAACTATTGTTAATGTTAATGTAACTATCATATTATGTATATTCTGTAAAATATTTTAATTAATGTTATTAAATTAATTAATTAATACTAAATACGATTTATATCAAATTAATATTGTTATAACAACTATTGTTAATGTTAATGTAACTATAATAAATTAATCATATTATGTATATTCTGTAAAATATTTTAATTAATGTTATTAAATTAATTAATATTAAATACGATTTATATCAAATTAATATTGTTATAACAACTATTGTTAATGTTAATGTAACTGTAATAAATTAAATAAACAAATAAAAAACATTTATAATTAATAACAATAGCATGTATACAATGAACAGATTACTAAGCGCAATTTCATATCCGCAGTCCTTATTCTCTAAAACCTAGAACGCGCCTTTTATCAGTATGCGCCGTGCAGGTTGCGCACATCCCGTAGCGGTTTCGATAATGGCGTCTGTCTCCGAGATGCGCTCGGCTTTGGAAAAATGAAGCGTAGAAGAGTCTATTTTCAGTGATTCACGCGGGGTTTCCATTTCGCGGACTTTGCCTCTCTATCCGCGCGGCAGGTTCAGGTTCCGATCTCAGTCGTGACGCCCAGCCCGAGATGATGAAGCTCAAGTCGAACCAAACGCGCACCTATGATGGAGACGGGTACAAGAAGCGGGCCGCCTGCCTGTGCTTCAGGAACGAGACCGAGCAGGAGGTGAGTAACGGTGCCGGTGGAACGGGCCGCCGGGAGAGCGCGCGATGCTCGCGCCTCTCAACGCGTCAGCTGGTGAATCTCAAACGCTTTGGCAGCGCGTTAGCGGCGTGCTATCAGCGGTTAGCCCGGGACTCGTTAGCGGAGTTGGCCTAGCATTAAACGACGCGACGAGCGGTAATCAATGAAGCGTCAGTGCGAACGCGCGACTCGGTGACAGCTTGATTGATTCATTGACATTCATCTGATGTGGGATTGTGCTAAATCTCAGTTGAGATAAGACTTTATTGTGTGCTGGTACTATGGTAACCATGTCCAAAAAACATGGTAATGCTATTGTTTTTCCTTGAACACCACTAACAAGAAAAGTACCATGGTATATCCGATGGTAAAAGTGTTTTGAAATATACCATGGTACTGAAATTCATATGAATTTGGTGCTCTGTATGGTTTTCCCATACTCCCAGTACTTCCAAGAATACCATGGTACATCTCCAACATAGTATGTATCATCTAATACCATAGCTCTTTATAAACTAAACCACTTCAATTGTTTTAAAACACAATTCAGATTGGTAAAATGAGAAATTCCAGTTGTGACTAAAAATAATGGCAGCATTTATATTATAATTTTTTCTTAAATGCACATCATGAGATCAAATGTGATCCCAAATTCCATGGATTTCATTTTACATAAAATGTGAGTAACAAATCAGGATTTAGAAAGGCAAAAACAAGAGGAAATTTTGTTATGTCAGCCATTTTTATAAATTGTTCATTATGGAAAACTGTTGAACGTTCACATTTAGGATCATACTACACATATCTTTATAAATGAGACCCCTGATGTTTACAAAAATGCTGAAATTACTTCTATTGTATGAAATATTTACTCAAAAATTGTCGGCAGATTTTGATCTGACACATCGCTTCTGTTAAAGGATTAGTTCACTTTCAAATAAAAATTTCCTGATCATTTACTCACCCCCATGTCACCCAAGATCTCTTTCTTCAGTCAAAAAGAAATTAAGGTTTCTGATGAAAACAGGATTTTTCTCCATATAGTGGACTTCAATGGAGTCCAAGCGGTTGAAGGTCAAAATATGAGGAATAAGAGTCTTATCTAGAGAAATCATCACTCATTTTCTTTGAACTAGCTCTCTTCTTCTTCTTCTTCTCTATTAGAATTCCAGCAGTGTAGACACTGCTAAGTGTATTACTGCCCTCCGCAGGTCAAAGTTTGAACTAATTGTTATATACTTGCACTAGCATATTGTATATGACAATTTAGTTCAAACTTTGACCCGTGGAGGGCAGTAATACACTTAGAAGTGTGCTGGAATTCAAATAGAGAAGAAGAGAGCTAGTTCAAGATGAGCATTTATGGTTAAAACGTATAAAAAATGTAAAAAAATTTAGAAAATGAGCGATGGTTTCTCTAGATAAGACCCTTATTTCTCGTCTGGGATCGCTGTAAACTGTAATTTTGACCTTCAACCGTTTGGGCTCCATTGAAGTCCACCATATGGAGAAAAATCCTGGAATGTTTTCCTCAAAAACCTTCATTTCTTTTCGACTGAAGAAAGAAAGACATGAACATCTTGGATGACATGGAGGTGAGTAAATTATCAGGAAATTTTAATTTGAAAGTGAACTAATCCTTTAATGAGCACTGGCCAATGATTATTTCACGATGGCCTATTATTAATTGGCCTGTCCGGTATATTGTTCAGTCACTGACTTTGATAGGCTGATATCTTGTAATATGTGTCCACACAGGTGTTATTGGTGAGCAGCAGCAGACATCCAGACAAATGGATCGTTCCTGGAGGAGGAATGGAGCCTGAGGAAGAGCCCAGCGTAGCTGCTGCCAGAGAAGTCTGTGAAGAGGTTTGACTTTTTTTTTTTTTTTTTTTTTTTTTTTTTCAGCACATGCACTCTAGGATTATCATGCTCAACGTTTTATAAAAGGAAATGGATCATTGAGGTTCCACACACCGTTTGTAGGCGATCTCGTTGATTTGTTATGATTTTACAGTACTTGTGCTTCATAGGTTTTTATGGCCAATGTGCATAAAATATAGCATTTATGTTCACCCAAAATGAAAATAATATCATTTATTACGTACCCTCATGCCGTTCTACACCCGTAGGACCTTCGTTCATCTTCAGAACACAAATTAAGATATTTTAGTTGAAATCCGATGGCTCCGTGAGGCCTTCATAGGGAGCAATGACATTTCCTCTCTCAAGCTCCATAAAGGTACTAAAAACATATTTAAATCAGTTCATGTGAGTACAGTGGTTCAATATTAATATTATAAAGCAACGAGAATATTTTTGGTGCGCCAAAAAAACAAAATAACGACTTATATAGTGATGGCTGATTTCAAAACACTGCTTCAGGAAGCTTCAGAGCCATCAGTATACAAGTCGTTATTTTTTGTTAGTTGTTTTTTTGGCGCATCAAAAATATTCTTGTCACTTTATAATATTAATATTGAACCACTGTACTCACATGAACCGATTTAAATATGTTTTTAGTACCTTTATGGATCTTGAGAGAGGAAATGTCATTGCTGGCTATGCAGGCCTCACGGAGCTATCGGATTTCAACTAAAATATCTTAATTTGTGTTCTGAAGATGAACGAAGGTCTTACGGGTGTGGAAAGGCATGAGGGTGACTAATAAATGACATTATTTTCATTTTTGGGTAAACTAACCCTTTAAATGCACACTTATTTTTAATTTCTAGCTTTAAATTTCAGTGGAATGACCAATAGGCCTGATCATTTTAAAATGGCCAAATACCATCTAATTAAAGGATTAGTCCACTTTCAAATAAAATTTTCCTGATAATTTACTCACCCCCATGTCATCCAAGATGTTCATGTCTTTTTCTTCAGTCAAAAAGAAATGAAGGTTTTTGATGAAAACATTCCAGGATTTTTCTCCTTATAGTGGACTTCAATGGACTCCAGACGGTTGAAGGTCAAAATTACAGTTTCAGTGCAGCTTCAAAGAGCTTTAAACGATACCAGACGAGGAATAAGGGTCTTATCTAGCGAAACGATCAGTCATTTTCAAAAAAAATGTAAATGTATATGCTTTATATAAACAAATGATCGCCTTTGTAAGTGCTTCCGCTTTCCGTATTCTTCAAAAAGCTTACGCTGCTTGTCCTACGCCTTCCCTATTCTACTTATGGGAAAAAATGGAACTGCCGCTGCGTTCGTTCCATAAGTACAATAGGGAAGGCATAAGATTTTTGAAGAATACGGAAATGCGGTTTTGGCACAAGCTCTTGGAAGGCGATCGTTTGTTTATATAAAGCATATACATTTACATTTTTCGAAAATGACCAATCGTTTCGCTAGATAAGACTCTTATTCCTCGTCTGTTATCGTTCAAAGCCCCTTGAAGCTGCACTGAAACTGTCATTTTGACCTTTAACCGTTTGGACTCCTTTGAAGTCCACTATATGGAGAAAAATCCTGGAATGTTTTCCTCAAAAACCTTCATTTCTTTTCGACTGAAGAAAGAAAGACATGAACATCTTGGATGACATGGGGGTGAGTAAATTATCAGGAAATTTTTATTTGAAAGTGGACTAATCCTTTTTAATTGCCTGACCGATGTATTAGACCATGTTCAGACTGCCAGAGTTTTTACATATCCAGATTTTATCCAGATGGGTTTTTGACAGCAAAAAAAAAAAAAAAACACACACATGGAATCAGATTTTTTTCAAGTCTGATTATAACCACATATAGAGGTGGTTTGAAATGGAATTCCAATCAGATTTTTACAGAGGCATCTCAGACGCTTCAGCTGCTCAAATTGCATTTCAGACTGTCTTTTGCGTCACTCTTAACAAGACACACAATGGTAACGTCAAAACGGGTGACGGAAATGCCAGAAGTATTTATATAGTGTTCAAATGTCCAAAGATTTCGGCATTTTCCTGAAACTTGACAGGGAAATTAACCCGAAATCACTCTTAAAACGTTTGGCTTAGTGCGATTATGAAATCGCACCGCTTGCGATTTATTTTATTTTCATGCACAGTTTGTCAGTGAAGCACGGCTTTGTGATCAGTAGTAAATGCTGCTCCATCTGAAAGCACTGTGAGTTTGAGTCGCTTATAACGTGCATTTGATAAAGCAACATGTCAAACATCTTTCCAGACTTGAGAAGCATTTATGAACCTCTTTTCGAACAAAAAACAACATTTAATAACATGTTTTTACTCCAAATTCACTTCATGTCAGTTGAGTCTTTGAAATAATATACACAGAATAATACACAAAAATACTCAGAATAAGGCGCACAACAAATTATTTCATAGTATTCTATACAGTGATAAAGGCTATATCGATTAATTTTGCATTATAAATATACTTTATTATCATGAAAATACCTAAGACGAACTCTGATATACCATAAATTGTCGTAGTCGTGTGTTTATTAGACATGTTTAATAAATCAAAGTGTTTCAATCTTCTGTTGATTTAGCTACAGCAATGGAGTTTCTGTGTGAGAGCGCCCTCTGGCTTTCAGATGGAGCTGTGCTTCACTGACAAGCAGCGCATTAAAAAAATCGCAGCCAGTTGCCAAATCGCATGCAATTTAATTTTGATCAATCGTGCGGCCCTAGAGAGCGAGATGATGCACCTCCATTTTTCCTGCATCCATTTTGAAAGTCACTTGCAATTAATAGTGCTGACAGTCTGCCTGAAAAGATCTGATTTGAGAACAAAATCGATTTGGCTACAGTCTGAGCATAGCCATTATACTAACAATAACTGTAGTAACTCTGATGTTTTGGCATATTTTTTTTTTCTTGATCCAACATGCAAACATGGAAACTCTAGGTTTTCTCTCTGCTGACACTTAACCTATGGGGTTTCTCATAAAGAGAAGTGATAATGTTCCATCAGCTGAGATCTGCCACACTCTCTTTCTTTCGCTGGCCACCTGACAGACGGCGAACATGCTGCTCATTCTGCCGTGACGATCGCCTTACAGTTTTAAAGGGCATTACACTCAGATTAAGAGCTGCTCTTCACACCTCAACTACCAGACAGTAGCCAAGAGTGACCGCGGACGTACTATAAACGTACTATGACACAATGCCATCAGCGTTCAGCGGGACCACATTTGTGGGATTGTCCTGAAGTCTAAGACCACATGAAAAATGAAATGGGATGATGATAAATTAGTATAGAATATTTCAGATTCTGCATTCCTAAGTGACTAACCACATTTAAGTAAATGAGTGTTGTTGATCATGTGACTCTTTGGACAGGTGGTCAGATGTCCTTGCTTACATTGAAGCTTAAGATGCAGGAGATCATGAACATCAGGTTTCCTGAGTGTCATTAAAGCAAAAGAGTCTCACATTGTTATCCTGATTATATCATTTGAAATAATAAAACGGTACACTATATCGTTCAGAAGTTTGGGGTCAATAAGATTTGTTTATTTTTGAGAGAGAGAAATTAATACTTTTTATTTAGCAAGAATGCATTAAATTGATCAAAAGTGACAGTAAAGACATTTATAATGTCACAAAAGATTTATATGATGCTGTTTTGAAATTTTGCAGATTTGGTGAGCATAAGAGACATCTTTCAAAAAGATTTTAAAAAAAAAAATCCCAAACTTTTGAACGGTAGTGTATATTAAATTTTAAAAATAAATGTAATAGCATATTCACTAGTGGTCTCAGCCATTTGGACCACCGTTTTATAATCAGGATTAAATTTAGACCACGTTTGACGGCAATCAACTACTCAAGTTGAGGTCAGCCACCATGTTGTGTACATGACATTTGGCCTAAAGAGCGTCACGATGGATCGCTATCACTCAGGATGGGTGTAGACTGTCACTGGCTGAAGAAGGCCTTCATGTTCCTACTTGAGTTCGCCACTACATCAAAACAAACTGTCTTTTCCTGACCTCTGAAAACATATCAGCTGTCAGATTCCCACATACTGTCAGTCAGCAAACTGAAGGACTTCACATTATAATGACTGTCTCTTAAAATTCTTTGTTTTATAGGCTGGTGTCAAGGGCACTTTAGGAAGACTAGTAGGAATATTTGAGGTACGTAGAAGTACTACGAGCAAGCATGGTGTTCTATAAAAGCTGAACAATTATTGTTAAGCATTTAAAATGTTGTGCTGCTTGCCATAACTATTTTAATGTTTTTTTTATACTCAGAATCGGGATAGGAAACACAGAACGTATGTCTACGTTCTCATTGTAACCGAAGTTCTGGAAGATTGGGAGGATTCAGTAAACATTGGTTAGTACTTCTGAATAATACACTGTCCTTCAAAGTTTGGGCTTGGTAAGATATTTAAAATATCACCAAATACACAGTAAAACAGCAATATTGTGAAATATTATTACAATTTAAAATAACTTTTTTTTTTTTTTTTTTATATATTGTAAAATGTAATTTATTCCTGTGATCAAAGCTGAATTTTCAGCATCATTACTCCAGTCTTCAGTGTCACATGATCCTTCAGAAATCATTCTAATATGATGATTTGCTGCTCAAGAAACATTTCTGATTATTATCAATGTTAAAAGCAGTTGTGCTGCTTCATATTTTTGTAGAAACTGATACATGTTTTTTTCAGGATTCTTTGATGAATAGAAAGTTCAAAAGAACAGCATTAATTTGAAATAGAAATCTTTTGTAACATTATAAACGTCTCTACCGTCACCTTTGATCAATTTAATGCATTCTTGCTAATTAAAAGTATTCATTTATTTAAAAACAAATTTGAACGGTACATCTAGAGTCAGCCTCAACCACACTTTACATGCATAATATTTGCTGGTTAAAGGTCAATAATCTAGTAGAATAATCAACCAGACTAAGAAATGCATGTTCTTTTCCTGTTATTCCTCTGTGGAAATACTGGAGATGTTTGCATTTGTTTCTCGTAGTACTCAGATGTGTGTGTGTGTGTGTGTAATAAATAAATAAATAAATAAATAAATAAATAATAAAATAATATAATATAATATAATATAATATAATATAATATAATATAATATAATATAATATACAGGATTTCCCACGCACCTTGAAAGTACTTGGATTTCAGACACATGAATTCAAGGCCTGGAAAGTACTTGAAAACAAATATTGGTCCTTGAAAGTGCTTGAATTAAATTTGAAATAAATTTTATGAAAATTATAACACGCCCCTCTTAGTCCTAGTATATTTGTTTTGGAATATTGTTTTGAAACCAAACAGATATCGCCCCCCATTGACTACCATAGTAGGAAAAATAATTACTATGGTAGGGGCGAGATCTGTTTGGTTACTGACATTTTTCCAAATATCTTTCCTTGTGTTCAGCAGAACAAAGAAACTTGAGAATGAATAAATGATGACAGAATTTTCATTTTTGGGTGAACTAACCCTTTAAAAAGTCAGAATTGCATGATTATAAAGCCACAATTGTGTCTTATAAAGTCAGAATTGTGATATATAAATTGCAGTTCTGATTTTTTTTTTTTTTTTTCTCAGAATTGCAAGCTTATATCTATAATATATTGTATATATTCTGACTTTAAGCCACAATTACGATCCATATAATCCTTTTTTTTTTTTTCACTCAATTGCAAAATGTATTTTTATAATATTCTCTCTATATTATAATGTTTTTACTCAAGTAATGATTCATAAAAAATGAAAACCAAAACTAGTATGGAATAATTGTTAACATTAGGGATAAGAAAGCTGCAAACGGTTTTAATATATTTCCAAAATTAATGTACAAATGATTCTGTACCTCTTCCGGGTTAAAATGGATGCAAATGCAATAGGAGGATTAAAATGTTAAGTACTGTAAGAGGTCTTTCATGGCCCTCCATATGTGATGTGAATTTGATAGGTGCTTGATATAAAATAAACAGTGCTTTAAAGTCCTTGAATCTGGTGTTCATGAAAGAGTGGGAACCCTGTGTGTAATAAATATATATATATATATATATATATATATATATATATATATATATATATATATATATATATATACATACAATATGTGTATATATATGTGTGTGTGTGTGTATATATGTGAAAGAATATTTCTTTACATTGTATATAATGAATAAAGTGCACACATGACACGCAATTCAGATTAACACAGACATGTGGCAGTGTTTAAGCAACATTTACATCATGTGTATCTCAATTAAGACCCAATTCTATTTAAAGGGTTAGTTCACCCAAAAATGAAAATTCTGTCATTAATTATTCACCCTCATGTCGTTCCAAACCCATAAGACCTTCGTTCATCTTCAATTTTATGAAGCGACGCACCATGACGCATGCACGTTGTGTTGATACGAGAGCAGGCATATCTTGGACATAAATATTTTGTTAATTAAGTGGTACATTTTTTTTTTCACAAACAAAGCATTTGCGTCATTTCATAAAATTGAGGTTAAACCACTGGAGTCACAGGGATTACTTTAATGATGTCTTTACTACCTTTCTGGACCTTGAAAGTGGTAGTTGCATAGGCTGTCAATGGAGGGACAGAAAGCTCTCATATTTCATTAAAAAGATCTTCATTTGTGTTCTAAAGATGAACGAAGGTCTACAGGTGTGGAACAGCATGAAGGTGAGTAATTAATCACAGAATTTTAATTTTTGAGTGAATTAACCCTTTAATATCAGAATATTCTTATGAGTGCCACTGGGATTTGCAAGTGTGTAAAACCTTGAAAGGTCCTAAAATCAAAAGATTTTGATTGACTCACACACAATTGCATTGTGCTGGCTAACATCAACCCATCTTTTTTGTTTTGACAGGGAGAAAACGGGAATGGTTCAAAATTGACGATGCCATAGAAGTATTGCAGTGTCACAAACCAGTACAGGCCACTTACTTCACGGCTCTACAGGAAGGCTGTCTGAACAGTAACGGGACGCCCCTGGTGGCAACGATAGGCGAAGACATGTCGCCCACCTACAGCATTAATCAGAGCTCCGTCTCTGATGTCAGATAACTAATACAAAACACAGACACTCCGGATGCTTCCACCACTCTTGCTCTTACTTTCATTATTCTGTTCTTATTTGCATTCTTTTTCTTTAAAAAAAGACACAAAAACAACGGTTTGCCAAGGCTTTTTGAAGGTGGCAAAGGCGTCGAGTGTTGGTCGAATATTCGAAACGATGTTTTGTAAATGTAATACTTTTGCTTTTCCCTGTTTAATTCTCCTTTCATGCGGACTGTTGCATGAAACCCATGACCCACGTCCTTTTAGCGGCCCAAGTGTGCGATTAAACGAATGCAAGAACTACTTTTTACTGTTGTGATGTAAAAATATACACATGGTGCGTCAGCATGTGGCTTTCAGTATTTTTACACTTTGGATTTCCTCTGCGTGTGTATGTGCGAACGAGTGTTTCATTGCTTCTATTTCCGTGGTTGTGAGGGGAGCGTTTAGTCGTGTGAATGGTGGAACTGTGAGAACTTGATAGTTTTGCATGAACACTGGTATTTATTTGTCTAATGAGTTTGTGTGATGAGATGAATGTTTAACCTGTACTTCGTGTTAAATTGTTGCTCTTAACTTAACCATTTTTTGTCTTGCCATCTTGTAAATAACTTATGGGCCTCCAAAAAACACATTTAATTTATTCTAGTACCTGATTAGACTGGAGCGTAATTCTACAAACGCACACTTTTTAATTCAGAACATTTTTTCCAATCGGCTGATGTTTGAAGGACTTTTCAATCTAATATTGTAAAATCTACAATGGATCCTGTGTGTCATTTTGTGCCACTAGCAGCACCAATTAATTGCAACTGAATTGTTTGGACATTATTTTTGCAGTTCTGTTTGGTGATGCAGAAATGAAACACTTCCCCTTTAAGCAAACTGTGATATAATGGCGGTATGATTTTGTGCTGTTATGGTTATCTGTAGCACTTTTTGAAGTCAGCACGTCAACAAAATGGACTCGATTTACATTTTAATACACTTGCCTGGTTTCATCAGTGCACCATATTGTGCCGGCACAATTTGACTGCAAACGCATACTTTTCATGATCCAGTCGCTTCCAGATTTATTTTATTCCTCACCATATGGAAGTAAAATGGGTTGTGCATACAATGTTGACTTCAAGAAGTGCCACAGTAGATTGAATGGCCAATGAAATTGAGTAGCTTGGAAATCCACACAAGAAGATACACTTCAATTTTCAATGCAATCTGTTTGAAAAAACTATCGTAACGTTACCTGGCAATTTCCAAAAGCTTAACCGCGTGAAATCAAAATGGATTCTTTTTACTTTTTTAATGTGCTTAATGTATTATTGAGCATGACTAATTTCAGTTCATGTTATTCCATGTGGAAAAAGATGCCATCAAGAATGAGCAATTGATCTTCGGAAGAAATTAAGCCATTTATCTTTTCTTATGGAATATACTGTTCCGCTCCGAAATGCATCACATTAAGGAAGTAAAACGCTTTTATGTAGCAGATGTTTACATTTTGTTAATACCGTAACGGCTCTCAAATGACACCTAAAGAGCTGTTTGAATGAAGATGATTACATAGTTAATATTTTTAGTTTAATGCACTGTGCGTACATACAAAACTAGCTCTAGTGCGCACTAGCAGCGTACATACAGGACACGTTTCGCATCATGTTTTTGAGGACACTTTTGACAGATCTTCAGTAGACCCCTGAAATTGGTTCATTTTCCATTAGTAGATTTGGCCATTAATATTATTGTGACAATTGTTTTCTGGCCTTAATCTTGGATATTGAGATATTTTTGGTTGTTTAAACCTCTTTTAGAAGTGACCACATCTTCATCTACAACTCTTTAGATGCTTAACATTGCAAGATTTTGATCAACATGCACAGATTGTTTTAGTGTATAAAAACGTTTAAACATCCCTTTTTTTGAAATGCCGCTCTGTAAAGTGCTTGGAAAGCAGCGGTTGGTAAAATACTGTGAATCTTGAGCCACTGTAGTTAGAAAGATGTTTTGGTGTCTTTTCATTGCTCTTGTACAGATAAAAGGCAAAACGTCAAATTCGAGTGCTCGTGATTGCGACGTATAGATATGGTACACGTTAGGCTGGGAGTTTGATTTCCTCGAGACTGAACTGCATCGTTTCGCTCCTCTAGGAGTTTTAAGTGCATTTATGATGCAAGGTCCTTATTAAGTACATTTCTGATTCAAGATTTCATCTTTGCGTTGTTAGTCTGACTGCAAAGTGAGTAATGAACATACGTTTCTCAGTGATTTACGTTTACATGCCTTTGATTGATCGATATCTATCAACACTAATGTCATAGATTTTGCAGCTGATTGCAAGTCTTTCTCTTTCACTTTTAGTGTAGCATGTATTACTTAATCTGGACTGTTTTTTGATTGATATGTGATGACGGCCATAATAATGTACCCCTCAATGGCACAACAGCATATAAAAGAACAACTTCTGCATTGAGCGGAAGTGGTCCGAACCACCTTTAACCAACATCAGTGCTGTAAATGACCTTCTCTGAGCACGCTCATACTACAAAACAAGGATGTGAGATCTTAACTGCTGCATTTGAAGTACAAAACCATGTGAAATACTCATATCCTTTGACAAAAATCTCACGGAAAGCACCTTAAATTTGCCCTGCTTGTGACTCTGAATGTAAACTTTAGTAGATTGCATTTTATTTGGCCACATGAATAAAAGAGTTCGCCCTGGTATACGTGATGTAATTGGTTCAAATGGGATGTTGTAATTATGACTGAAATCTCCCAACGCTTCAAAACAAAAGCTGTGACCGTTTTTAGTTCCACAGCTGTACGCTTCACTGGAATATTTTGCTTTTTCATTTTGGGATTGTGAAATCAACCAGTATGAGAATGTAATATAAATGTGCCAACTAATAAACACCAGTATTTCACCTCAAGGTTTCAGTGAGTTTGTTCCCTCAAAAGTCAAATTTTTAATGGTTTAGTATGCTGCATATTCCTGATTCATGCAACATTGTTGAAAGTGTTGAAAGGTCACGCTTTAGCGGCAATATGTATGCGTGTAGATAGATATATATATATATATATACAGTTGTAAGAAAAATGTGAACCACATGCAGAATCTGTGCAAATGCATGTTATTTTTTATTTAGTACTGTCCTGAGTAAGGTATTTTACATAAAAGATGTTTACATAAAGTCCACAAGCCAAAAAACTAGCTGAATTTATTCAAATAACCCTGTTCAAAAGTTTGTTACCCATTGGTTCTCAATACTGTGTGTGGTTACCTGATGATCTACGACTGTTTTCTTGTTTTGTGATGGTTGTTCTGAGCAGTTAAACTGAGCTCTGTTCTTCAGAAAAATCCTCCAGGTGCTGCAGGTTCTTCAGTTTTCAAGGATTTTTTGCATATTTGAACTCTTTCCAGCAGTGACTGAATGATTTTAAGATCCATCTTTTCAAGGACAACTGAGGGACTCAAACACAACTATTAAAAAAGGTTCAAACATTCACTGATGCTCCAGAAGGAAACACGATGCATTAAGAGCTGGGGGGTGAAAACTTTTGAACAGGATGAAGTAGTCCATTTTTATTTTGAAATATTTTCATTTAGTACTGCCCTTCGGAAGCAACAGAAGATACTTGTATGTTTCCCAAAAGACAAATTAAGTACAATTTACCTTGATCTTCAAATTCAAAAAGTTTTTACCCCTGGCTCTTAATGCACCGGGTCTTATCTCAATAACAGTCACTGCTGGAAAGGGTTCAAATATGCGAAGAATCTGCAGGACCTGGAGGATTTTTGTGAACAGCAGCTCAGTTTAACAGTTCAGATAAAATAGGAGACTCATGAACAACCATCACAAAATAAAAAAAGTCAAAGATCACCCAGGTAACCACACAGAACCAATGGTTCCCAAACTTTCATTTTAATAAATTCAGCATTTTATGTCTTGTGGACTATAAACATCTTTTGTAAAATATCTTACTCAGAACAGTACTAAATAAAAAATAACATGCATTTTGTATGATCTCTCATATTTTGTTAAAATTATTCACATTTTCAGGTTCTGTAAGTGGTTCACATACTTTTTCTTGCAACTATATATTTTAAAGGTGCCCTTGAGTGATTTGAAAAAACATTTTAAATTGTTCCCTGATATCTACATAGAGGGTATGTGGCTTTTTTATGGCCGAAAATTGTCCAGATATGGTTTTACAGCTCCATTTATAACCCCACAAATAGCCCCTAGAATGAAAAGGTCTGTTTTTGCCTTATTTGGAAGGCTCATGAATAGTAATATGGTGCTCCGCTCTGATTGGCTGTTTCACTGTTCGGCTCCTTCCAGTAGCTCACACTGATAGCGAACAAATCTGTACTGTACGGCGTGAACGATGGAGAGTTTTGGTATTCAACCTTATATGTTTGAGCCTGTTTCTGACGAAGATGCAGATGTAGAGGAACAACCAATTTTGTTGCGATTGGCCATAGACGTTTCTGAGTGGTAAGTTAGTCTTTATTTTCAGTATGCACCTGCAAAACGTAACTGTTACGTCAATGGAACTAGCATATAGCGTTAACTTTACACTATAACTCATAACGTCAGTATTTGCAACTTTGTTTTTAGCATTGTAAAAAAAAAATAATTGTAATAATGTGTCGCTGTATGGTTTTACAATGATAGCTTCTTCACTTTGCAATAACAACTCTAAACAACGCAGACATCCCAAGTCTCCCGGAAGTTCCGGGAGTCTCCCGCATATTGATAGCGGCTCCCTGATGCCCGCAAATTAGTTAAAATCTCCCGGAATCTAGGGGGGGGTACCTCCCTGAAATGACTTTTTGCAGGTTGGGATGTCTGACAACGAACGAAAATTTGTTTCTAATATATTGACATTACCGATATGATTTTAAATTTGATTTATTTAGCCAACCAAAGTAAAGCATAGAAGACATTCCAAAAAAGCAGTGTCATGTTTACTACTCAGCTGCCGTAGTGTGATTACGATTTAGCTATTAGTAACAAAAACTTACATCGTCTATAAATATCTTTTTCCACAGGTGTACGCATACAAGTCATACAAGTTCTCAAAAATAAAAATATTTGAAAAAAAGTGACTAAATGTCTTGTCAAATGACTATCGTTTCAGTTTGAACGGTGTAGAAAGTTAGCTAGAAGGATCGAGTATCTGTAGCTATCTGTAAGCAAATAAACTAACATAGTTAGCTTCGGTGTAATATGTTGTTGGTTAAATATAGGTCAAATTATAATTATATCCGACAAAAGAGAATTGGCATATGTATCTACGGTTATGTTATAGATTTATATAACAAAGACAGTAATAAATTTTAACCTCACCATTAATAGTAGTTACGTAAACTTTGCTATTTGTTACTGTACTAGCATCTTGCATTAGATCTAGACAACACTGGGTACATGGTCGTTAATGTTGTTAGCTCACTAAGAAACTTTACATTTAATCAGAAATAGTTTCTACAGCCAAGATGTGGATAAAAGCACTACTTACTGCTTGCGGGAATATAGTTGGAATTACCCCTTTCTTCAGTGTCAAACGCTGAGCGAAGCCTGCTTGATATTGTCCCAGGTTAGAAAAGCTGTCCGTGGTGAAATGGGCAGAGCAAACTAACAACTTTGAGTTAAATTGTTCCGGTATCCGGTTATAGATAAACATCAGCCATGCCTTTTGACAGTTTTTTTCTGGAGGAAGACTATGAAAAGTTTTCACATCCCCTTCACAGCCTGGAACATAACATTTATTTCCATGATCTGCCATTTTCGCTGTTATCCTCGCTTGGCTTGTTTCTTCACTCTGCTTGCAGAACTTCCGATGATTCCGCTGGGCGGTTCCGCCTGGCCTGGATCATGAGCATATGCAAATATTGGGGGCGGAGTCCCCGACTGTTACGTAACAGTCGGTGTTATGTTGAGATTCGCCTGTTCTCCGGATGTATTTTAAACAAATGAGGTTTATATAAGAAGGAGGAAACAATGGGGTTTGAAACTCAGTGCATGTCTTTTCCATGTACTGAACTCTTGTTATTCAACTATGCTAAGGAAAATTCAATTTTTGATTCGAGGGCACCTTTAACAGATTCTTCAAAAACACAAAACAGGAAGAAAATTAAACCAACAAAGAATATTGCACTGAATGCATTCACAATTACCAGCAACCAATATACAAACGAGTCTGACACAAAAGTACTTTTGAAACTTTATTGTACAGATAATGTGGAAAATCACTGTGGCTGCTGTCCTCGGCCACGGCCAAAACCACCTCTCTGAAAAAAAAAAAAATTGGAGCACATGCAAAAAGTGAGTGTCACCTTTTCCATTTCCCAAGTGGATTATTCAAGCTTGCATTTTTGTAATCAAGTCACACACTGAAAATGCATTTTAAATAGTATTTAAACAGCAGTACTTACAAACTGGAATTCTGTGGCTGCACCTGCACCAGCCTCACCCTTCTTATCAGCGACGGCTGTAGGACAAACAGTTTTAGTTTAACACAATGCTGCACGTCGAGGCCACAGATAAAGATTACGCTGATGTCAACAGTATGTATTGTGTACGTACGTGGAGCTGCAGACCGCCTGTAAGCATCTCTGTCTCCCTCACCACGGGCCAGACGAGCCGGTCTCTCTCCCTCAAGACCTGAAAAACACCACGTTTGATTTAGTAAGGTCTTTGAAATGGACTGGCTTTGTTTGCAACCATTTATAGGTCACACTCCAAATAGGAGCGAAATTAGTCAATGCACTATATTCAAGACATAACATAGCTTTCTAGTAGTAATGATTTTTAAAGATTGAGTTCTATGATCTACTTTTTATGTCATTGAATGGAAAAGATGTGGATATTCTACAAAAATTGCATGGAAAACAAACAAGTTTATGGGTTTGGAACATCATGAAGGTGCAAAATAACCAGTTTCGATTTGAAAAGCTTTTTAGGTGAGGAAACAATGACCATCTTACCCTTGGGACGAGGTCTGGCGGTCTCTGGGCGGGTCTGGCGGCGGAGGGTGGCGGGGACGATCTCCGGGGGCAGGTGGAGGAAGTCCCGCAGGTACTGGATGCCCTCATTGGTCAGGTACCAGTAGAAGTGGCGCCAAGCAAACTGCTCTTTCACGTACCCACATGACTTCAGAGACTGGGAAGGCAAAAGTGTTTCAATATACTATGGAATATAGAATCGATAATAGAAGATAATGAAAATCATAGGACAACGAATATCATTTTTCGCATCTGCCCTCCGTGCACAGAAAACTTCCACTAGTTGCATCAAATTACAGCACTGAATAACGCATTTCTATTTACAAAATGTAACTAAAAACAGCGGAAGAAACAAAGTGAGCTGCTGCAGGAAAGGTACGTGATCTAAGCTGCCCAAAACATGAGAATTCTTCAAGCTTCAAGCTAATGCATAAGCGTAATGTTGTGACATGGCTTTCCCTGTCATGTGCTTTGCCATTTTCTCATTTTTGTTGCGTTTGTTACTGAGAAGAAAGTGCACAGCACATACATTTACATATTCATCTTAATGCACTCAGCAGTGCGGGTGGCGTCAGATGTCTGATTACAGTATAATCGCTGCTCACGTATTTCAAACTTCGCTTTACCACTAAACGAAGAATGGAAAAGAACTTCGTTTGAAGTATATCGGGGCCTTAAGAGTGAATGTGTGTTCCTGCAGAACATTCCTCTTATCTGTTAACTAGGGGTGGGAGAAAAAAAAAAAATAAATAATAATAATAACAGTATCGATCCATCGATGCATCGCGATTCTCTCTCTAATGATTCTAGATCGATTCTAAAAAAAAATTAAGACAAAACTGGCTGATTAGGCTAACGTTACATTAATTTTGTGACATAAAACCATTTTGAGACGCAAGTACATTAAACCACGTACATCAAGTACTTAAAACCACTGTGCACGACTCCGTGTAAGTGGTTTAATGTACTTGCGTCTCAAAATGGCTTTATGACGCAAAATTAACGTAACGTTAGCCTGAACACAGCCAATTTGTGTCTTAAGATATTAAATGGACAGGACAAACCACATTACTTATTATATTTCAGAAGAGATCTGTGTGTGAATGCAACTTAGATCGCTGTCTATGAACAAAGAAATGACAGTAAACGTGAGAAAGAAAACGTTCAGATAATCTTAAATACTGAAAGCACTCTTTGTTTATTGCTTGTAATCTGTTTCGTTGCTCCTCATTATTTGCTACTTGCTTGTATGTTTTGAAGTTATATTAGTTTAAAATTCTTAAGATACAATTGTTTTAATTATTTTCTCAACTTGTAATTATTTTAAAAAGGTTGTCAAAATAATTAAGAAAAAAAGTAGATCAAGAATCATTTTAGAATCGCATCATGAGAAGACTAAAGATTCCCACCCCTACTGTTAACACGGAGTTCGTTTTTTTTGGTTTTGGTTTTTCTTTATTATCTTCATTTTTAATGTAGGGATTTAAACTGTCCTTTTGCTTTATAGCTATTTTGCATATACACACACATGTTTTCATAGCATTCAACTGCCACGTTTGTTTGAAGGAATAAATAGTGTTTTTTCAAAAAAAAAAAAAAAAAGTATCTGATTAATCAAAGAAATATCAGCCAACTAATCAATTATCAAAATAACAGTTAGTTGCAACCCTACAATATACAGTCACAGTCACTGATTGGTCCATTAACGAAGGACTCACCTGCATCGCCTTCATCACGTGAAGGTTGGGTACGTTCTTGTCAGCGAGCTCTGGATGTTTTGCAAGATGCACATCTTTTTTGGCCACCATGACGCCCTCTTTGAAGAGGAGCTCATAGATAGCAATGCGGTTCTTCTTGGGCATCAACATCTGCCGAGAGAAAAAAAAAACAATCATGAGCATGACATGCATTCATACGTTTTATGATATTTACATTATGCATTTGGCAGATGAGACTTGCATTGCATTCAATGTATATTTATATAGAAACAAACTTTTAAGCCAACATTTGAGACCTTAGTTTTACCATAAACACCATTGGTATATCTTACAGAATCATTTGCATAATATATGACAAACAGTACCATGGTATATTGTTCAAAACACCCTACTATTTCTATCAGTTGTCATCACTAAATCAACGCAGAACCACATACAAGGAAGTACTGCTGTAGTAGTGATGGTAATATCATGGTATTACACGACTATCATATTAAAGTATCGTATTATGTACATGTTAGTAACTTACCATGGCTAAAAGAAAAAACATGGTAATAGCATGGTACTTTTAGTAACATTATGCGACGACAGTTAAACGCCTAGATGCATTCACACTAATAACGGTTTCGGCATTTAATATATTTCTTTTCTGTAACAACAACAACAACACTAATAAATCTTTTATTCAATGTTATTTTCTCATTTCATGTTACTATGTTGACTTTATACCAGCCGTGAAACACTCTCGCGCCGCAGACACACATCCCGCCTTATATATAGTATTTCCCCTCTGAATATTTTCTCAAGACTGAGATATATTCATTATAAGGAGTTTATTTAAATGGAATTCGCTTGAAATAACACATAAAATAGTAAGATGATGAAGATTTTGAACGGATTTTTGGCTCTTGTTTCGGCCTACCTTTACTCTTGCTGAGAGACCGGAGCCGGAAAGAACGTCATCAGCTGTTCTTCCTGTATTGTTTCGCTGCTCTTTATGCGTCACGTGTGAAGCGCGATGCGCCATCTAGTGAACTGGAGGTAGTATTAATTTCTCACAAAAGCGTTTAAATAATAATAATAATAATAATATAAAAAAATTGTACATGCACTACTGTTCAAAAGTTTGGGATGGGTAACATTTTTTAATGTTTTTAAAATAAGTTTTTATTTTATTTATTTGATCAATAATACAGTAATATTGTGAAATATTATTAGAATTTAAAATATCTGAATATATTTTAAAATGTAATTTATTTCTGTGATCAAAGCTGAATTTTCAGCATCATTACTCCAGTCTTCAGTGTCACATGATCCTTCAGAAATCATTCTAATATGCTGATTTGATGCTCAAGACACGTTTCTGATTATTATCAATGTTAAAACAGTTTATTGATGAATAGAAAGTTAAAAAGAACAGCATATCTGAAATAGAAAGCTTTTGTAATATTATGCACTACCGTTTAAATGTTTGGGGTCAGAAAGAATTTATTTTTTGACAGAAATTAATAATTTTATTCAGCAAGGATTCATTAAACATTCATTAAAAACATTTATAATTCTTTCTATTCATCAAAGAATCCTGAAAAAGATGTATACAACTGTTTTCAACACTGATAATAGTAATAAATGTTTTTTGAGCAGCAAATCATCATATTAGAATGATTTCTGAAGGATCATGTGACACTGAAGACTGGAGTAATGATGCTGAAAATTCAGCTTTGATCACAGGAATGAATTACATTTTACAAAATATTTTACAATATTACTCTATTATTGATCAAATAAATGCAGCCTTGTTAAGCAGAACAGTCTTCTTTTAAAAACATTAAAAAATCTTACAGATTTCTAAAACTTTTGAACGGTAGTAGTTTATACAGTATATTACAAATGCAATGGATGTCCTCAGTGGTAATTCATTGTATGCATGCAAAACAGCGACCAGTACAATTCCGACATCGCCTGTTTTGCCCATAAATACTATTGTGTATTTTTAGGAGATTATAACGGCGCGTGCAGGGAAGGATGACACATACACACACTTAACGTGACCGCTCGTTTACTCACAGGTGTTGGAGAGAGATCACACACCGGAACTTTTTCCGGAAACACATGTAACAATGTGCATCATGGGAAATGTAGTTAAATAACAGCATTAACAAAATACACAACATTTCCTCCCCTCTTACTCTTTGAGGTATAACACAAAGATTACAAATTAAACTGTGCCAACTGAAATCATGAATTTATAAAATGCAGTCTCTCTTTTCAACATATCTATAACATAGACTTTTTTTTTTTTTTTTTTTTTTTTTTTTTTACGTGAACATTGAGTCTTTCATGTTGAATCCTTATTTAAAATAACAACTATTTCCCTGGGAATGAGGGTAGACTACCTCAGACCCTAGCTTACCCTTAGGGGATTATTCTGCCCCGAAGCAATAAGGGTAGCCCTTAACTAAGTGTAATCCAATAAACGCTGAGGTGGACGCCGCTCCCTTACTGGATACCGGCGACCTACTGAGTTTCCATTTTCTGTCAGAACAACCGGTGACGATGGTTCTTCAACAAATGGACAATTTGAGGTCACAATAGGCTCAGTGGTGGAGACTACTGAAGTTGGCGAAGTGTCGTCTATTTGCTCGGTGACATCAGTGAATTTAGGAAGATCTGTGACTGTGCTGGCTCCACCCAGCAACTGATCAGTGTGTCTCCTCCAGGAAAGATTGTCAGCAGTCTTGACCTTGTACGACACTGGGCCCGTCTGGGCCTCCACAGTAGCCGGAACCCATTTCGGACCACTGCCATAGTTCCGGGCCAGCACTGGTGAGCCTGTTGAAAAGTTTCTGTCCTTGGCTCGCAGGTTCCTTCGCTGTACCTGACTCTTTTGTTGCCGCAAGACAGTTTCTTTGAGTGTTGCTGGCTTAAGCAGCTCAAAGCTTGTTCTGAGCTCTCTGTTGAACAACAAATACGCTGGCGACACTTTGGTAGTTGCGTGCGGAGTACTACGATAGCACAGCAAGAAGCTATGAAGGCGTTGATGAAATGTGCCCTGTCCAAGAGAAGCTTTCAAGGCATGTTTCATGGTTTGAACAAACCTCTCTGCTAACCCATTTGTTGCAGGATGGTAGGGTGATGACGTGATATGCTGTACACCATTTGCTAGTAGAAATGTGGCCATCTCGTGGGATGTAAATTGGGGGCCATTATCTGACACAAGCTGCACTGGTGATCCAAATCTACTGAAAATTTCTCCCAGCTTCTCACTGGTCTTCTCAGCTGAAGTAGATTTCATAATGGCCACCTCAGGCCACTTACTGTGTGCATCCATGACCACCAACAGCATTTTCTCCTCAACTGGGCCTGCAAAATCAACATGAATGCGATGCCATGGTTTTTCAGGATACTCCCATGGGTGCAGCGGTGCAAGTTGTGGTACATTACGTATGCGCTGGCATGAGGTACACATCCTTGCTTTTTCCTCTATTTGGCCATCCACTCCTGGCCACCAGAAGAAGCTCCTGGCAATCTCCTTCATGCGGACCATTCCACAGTGTCCTACATGCAGCTGTTTAAGCACTGGCTTACGCAAAGCCGGGGGAATAATCACTCTCCTTCCCCATAATAAGCAGCCTGACTGCACTGAAAGTTCATGACGTCGAGAGACGTATGGTTTTAGCTCCAGATCATCGTTCTCCCCTTTGCCTGTCATGACCATATCCATGACTTTTGACAGGACAGGGTCATTTCGTGTGCCCTTGCGTACTTGCGCGGCTGTCACTGGGGCCCTTTCCACCTGGCTGAAGTAAAAGATTTCAGCCACCTGTGCCTCCTTTACTCTGTCTGTGAGAGGCAACCTGGACAGACCGTCCGCATTCCCATGCAATTTCCGACTTCCGGTACTTGATGTCATAGGTGTGAGCAGATAACAACAAGGCCCACCTTTGCATCCTACTGGCAGCAAGAGAGGGAATGCCATGGTGTGGGCCAAAAATAGCCGTGAGAGGGCGATGATCGGTCAGTAACGTGAACTTCCTACCAAAAATATACTGATAAAACTTACGCACTCCAAACACAATGCTCAATGCTTCTCGCTCAATCTGAGCATAGTTTGCTTCTGCTTTGCTCAGACTCCTGGAAGCAAACGCAATTGGCCTCTCTTGACCATTAGGCATGATGTGGGACAAGACAGCTCCCACACCATAAGGGGAAGCATCGCAAGCCAGCTGGATAGGAAGAGCAGGGTCAAAATGAGTGAGGGCATTTGACCTTAAAAGTGTCTCCTTTGCTCTTATGAACGACTCCTGGCATTCAGAGGTCCACTTCCAATTATTCTCATGACACAACAGTTTGTGGAGAGGTTTCAGCAGCGTCGCGATATTTGGGATGAATCGCCCATAATAATTAAGTAAGCCGAGGAAAGACCGCAACTGGCTGACATTTTTGGGCACTGGAGCATCCACAATGGCCTTAACTTTGGATGGGGACGTATGCAGACCGGAGGCATCAATGACATGGCCTAGATACTCGACTGAAAACTGGAAAAATTCACATTTATCCTTGCGCACTCTCAATCCGTACTCTTTCAGTCTCTCGAGGGTAGCATCCAGGTGCTGTAAGTGTGACTCTTCATTCGTGCCAGTCACTAGAATGTCATCTAGATAACACACAACTCCTGGAAGTCCTGCAAGAATCTGATCCATCGCTCGCTGAAAAATGGATGGAGCCGAGGTAATTCCGAACGGTAAGCGTTTGTAACGAAATAGGCCTTTGTGTGTATTGATGGTGAGAAGTTCTCTGGACTGTTCCTCCACATGCATCTGTAGGTATGCTTGGTTGAGATCAATTTTGCTGAATTTTTGCCCTCCTGTCAGCCCAGCAAAAAGGTCATTAATGTGGGGCAAGGGGTATTGCTCTGCTGACAACACTGGATTTACAGTGACTTTAAAATCGCCGCAGATCCTTATGCCTCCATCCTTCTTTATAACTGGAACAATGGGTGTTGCCCACTTACTCACACTGACTGGTTCCAGCACACCATTCTTCACAAGTTCAGCTAAGCTCGCCTCCACTTTAGGTTTGAGTGCATATGGCAGGGGCCGGGACTTTAAGAACTTTGGCTGGCTTCCTGGCTCCACAGTCAATTTCACTTTGATTCCTTCCATGCTGCCTAACTCCTGTTTGAAAACTTCAGTGTGTTTTTGAAGAACACCTTCAAGATCCAGTGTTTTAGGTGTCACCATATGTATGGCTGGCCAGTCCACCTTGAGTTGCTCCAGCCAGGAACGACCCATCAACGAGGGGTAATCACCCACGACCACATACAATGGCAGTTTTTTTGTTTGTCCATTCAGTTCAACTGTTACTTGGGTGAGTCCTTTCATGGTCACTGATTCCCCAGTATAAGTTTTAAGGACTACATCAGGTGGTTTGAGTGGCAGGTGGCTCAGCATTTCGCTGTATATCGCATCCGACACCAGCGACACAGCTGCACCAGTGTCAATCTCCATTTTCACTGGTTGTCCTTCCAGCAGCGCTGTGACCTTATAAGCCTTGGTTCCACCTGCAACGGTGAGCACATGCAAGAGAAATTCCTCATCAGATGTTTCCGTACCCTCTTTGTTTTCCTGCCCGACTGCAAATATGCGTTTCTTTTGTTTCCTTCTGAATACTGGTTTCGGCTGTATTTTTTTCTTTTCTGTTTTATTTCTACATGCACGCTCGATGTGTCCCTTTTTCTTACAGCTGCGGCATTCCGTATCCTTAAACCAGCATGAAACAGGTGAGTGTCCAGTCTTGCCACAACGGAAACATGGGCCTTTATTTTCAGTTTGTTTTTCAGTCTCCATCTTGTACACTTTACTGTTTGAGCTCAATTGCTGGGCTTCCTTAGCAGCCAATTCCATAGACACACTCAGCTCAATTGCTCTTTGTAGTGTCAGGTTGCTCTCGGTTAACAGCCTTTTCTGTATGCCCTCGCAGCGGAGTCCGCATACCAATCTGTCCCGAAGTGTATCGTTGAGCACATCACCAAATTCGCAGTGTTCAGCTAATTTTTTTAGCACTGCCACAAACACTGTCACAGTTTCCCCTTCTAGTTGATTTCGTCTGTGGAACCGAAATCGCTCTGCTATTACTAAGGGTTTTGGAGAGAAATGCGCTTTAAGAGTGCTCACTATTTGATCATACGTTTTCTCTCCAGGTTTTTCTGGTTGCAGGAGGTTACGCAGTAGTGTATATGTTTTTGGTCCCATCACACTTAAAAATGTGGGTACAACTTTCTCTTCAGTAATAGCATTCGCTGCTACAAAGTACTCAAATCGTTCTGTGTAAGAACTCCACTGCTCATTGCTTTCATCAAAAGGACCCATATTTCCAAAAACTGATGCCATTTTTGCCGTTCTCTGCCGTTTAACAATCAATTCAGTCACTTATCTGAATCGTCGTCTTTCCTCCCCCTTTTTTTCAGTTCAGACGTGGATTAACAGCAGACTCGTATTATTTCGCGTTTTTCAGCGATGTCGCCGTCAAGCCGCTTCATTTCCGCATCTTCACAACACACGCAGAATAACGAGATCCTCGTCGCCACTTTATTGTGTATTTTTAGGAGATTATAACGGCGCGTGCAGGGAAGGATGATACATACACACACTTAACGTGACCGCTCGTTTACTCACAGGTGTTAGAGAGAGATCACACACCGGAACTTTTTCCGGAAACACATGTAACAATGTGCATCATGGGAAATGTAGTTAAATAACAGCATTAACAAAATACACAACAAAAACCTCAAGGATCTTGTCGTGTTTCTGGCAGATCATCTCCTGCAGTCGTCCAGTGGCATCAGTCAGATTGTGTCTCTTTCCTTTAAACAAACTCTCATGTTGTTCAAGGTGATTCTGACAGTAAGAGTTCAGACACACCAGACAGGATTTGATGGCTTTGAGTTTTCTTCCAGTACAGACGTCACACTGCACATCTCCAGCTCCAGCGTAACAGTCAGCAGAAATATTAGTGTTCTTCAGTTTCTCCACCACTTCAGCCAGCATGGTGTTTTTAGCTAAAGCAGGTCTTGGACTAAAGGTCTGTCTGCACTGAGGGCAGCTGTAGACTCTCTTCTGATCCTCCTGATCCCAGAAGTCTGTGATACAGATCTTACAGTAACAGTGTCCACAGGAAGTGGTCACTGGATCCTTCAGGAGATCCAGACACACTGGACACATGAACTCATCTTCAGAAAATCTGGCTTCTGCCATTTTACTGCATGAATACAGAGACGCAAACACACAATAGCTCAACTACAGTTTAGTTTCATTTTCTCTGAACTGAAGAGTTTCCTGTTTCCTGGTTCTGTGTTTGAGTGCCGTGTGCAAAACAGGCATGTCTGTAAAGCACTCTGCAGTAATAAGAGTCCCGTACAAGAAATGATGGCTGAGTCACAATAGCACTTCACACACACACATACATAGTGTATATATACCAAGACATTGCTTTGCAAGTCACAAATAAGTGAGGATTTAGGAACCCCAGCCAGAAGTGCATAGCAATAATCAATGTGGGAAAAAATGAAAGTATGAATAAGCCTTTCAGTCACAGAAAGGGATAACAGAGCAGAGTCTAGTAATGTTTCTGAGATGAAAAAAAAGGAGTTCTTTACAGTTTACTGAACATGAGAGTCAAAATATGCATCCCATATGCATTATGAGCCCCTATTGTGAGCCTGTTGCTGCCCCTGTTGAAGCTTATTACAGCAGGCATCACTCCAAGGCAAGATGTGTTGTTAATCAGAATTTTGGCATGCCAAAGTCACGCTGGTCAATTTTTTTTAAAGCTCTGAAGGGGAGACCCAACTTTGTTTCTACTATAGTGACCTGCTGTGATATGTGCTTTGCCAATGGTGACGTAATTAAAGCTGGAGATGATGATGATGATGTCACCAACTGTGAAAAGAATGCAAAACCCCAAGAACCCTGGGTCAGTCGTGACCTAATGGTAAGAGAGTCAGACTGATAACACGAAGGTTATGGGATCGAGTCTCAGGTTCCCTTGAACACCTAACCCCCAATTGCGCCCCAGGCACCACAGAAAAAAATAACTGCACACTGCTCGGGGTATGTGTGTGTTCAATACCATCTACTCCTAATGTGTGTGTACTAACTGGATGGGTTAAATACAGAGGACAAATGTATGATCCTCTTTCCTCCATCTCCATAAGTTATGTCAAAAGTTCCCCCTTTTCCTCTTTCTGTTTCTTGGTACCATGTCAGATAGGCCAGTAAAATAGAAATTATTGCAATTTATTGAGGAATTTATTGCAATCAGCTGTACCCATCCTGAGATGACAGCAAGACTGATTTCATTACATCACCCAGTTTTTATCCAACTTTCCATCCATCCGCTAATAGCTTTAGCCTGTGTTGTGGCAAAAATAAACAACTTACCAAACTCACTGTGTAAGAATCAAACTTAGACCAATGTCTTTTAAAAATGTATTTCTTGCCAGAAAGATCAGACAGTCATACAAGCTCACAGAGAGCCTGCAGAATGAAAGATAGATAACAGCTTTTCTCTGTTGCTCTTATACCCCCTATCTTCAAGGCTAAATCCTCGTTCTCCTTTCATGTGACAACCCCTGCTTTCTTATTTATGTCCCTTACAGTTGTCTTACTTCCCAACCAAGAATAATAACCCCAAAGGTTAAAGGTTTCTTTACCTAAAGTTTCCCATACATCACACAACAGAGGTTCTATATTTCAGAGTACATAATTCAACCTTGGTAGTGTTTTTGGAGGAGACATGCACATTTTCAAATTTCCACTACACCTGCTAGCATCACTAGTGGTCTCGCCTTCCACTCTTTCTTTTTTACATTCTTATCACTCAAGAAATTACAGTTTCTTTGCACAGGGCCTGTGCATCCAGAATTCATTCATCCAAGCCCTCCTTCACTCTGGCACCGACAACCTTTTCATAGTCCCTGTAATAATTGTCTGAAGTACCTGCTTTTTAGCATGTTTGCACTGCAGGAACTGGGGAATGTGGAGGTCAAGTCAATACCTCAAAACTCGTTGTTGTGCTCCTCAAAACATTCCTGGACCATTTTTGCTTTGTGGCAGGAGCATTATCCTGATGAAAGAGGCCACTGCCACCAGGGAATACTGTTTTCATGAAAGGGTGTACATGGTCTGCAACAATGCTTAAGTATGTGGTACGTGTCAAAGTAACATCCACATGGATGGCAGGACCCAATGTTTCCCAGCAGAACATTGCCCAAAGCATCACACTGCCTCTGTCGGATTGCCTTCTTCCCATAGTGCATCCTGGTGCCTTGTGTTCCCCAGGTAAGAGATGGTCACGCACCCGGCCATCCACATGATGTAAAAGAAAACATGATTCATCAGACCAGGATACCTTCTTCCATTGCTCCATGGTCCAGTTCTGATGCTCACGTGTCCACTGTTGGAGCTTTCAGTAGTACACTATGGGTTCAAATGTACTATAAGTAGTATCTAAATACATTTTTTAAATACAGAGACAGTATATTAAAAGAACATTCAAGTTCATATTTCATGGTGTCTCAAAATAGCACAGCTGAGTACACTTAGATGTTCTTAAGATTATCTTAAGAAGTACTAAAGAAGAACTTTTAGTATATTAAGTACAGTAATTAGTGCACGAAAATAGAGCACTTTTTTTTCACCTGGGGATGCTATGACCCAGTCATTTAGCCAACATAATTTGGCCCTCGTCAAACTCGCTCAAATCTTAATGCTTGCCCATTTTTCCTGCTTCAAACACATCAACTATGAGGACAAAATGTTCACTCGCTGCCTAATATATCCACCCACTAACAGGTGCCGTGATGAAGAGATAATCAGTGTTATTCACTTCATCTGTCAGTGCTCATAATGTTAGGCTTGATTGGTGTGTTTATGTGTGCATTTAATAACAATGTTAAGTCAATCAAATAATGCACAGTATAACATTCATTATTTCTCTCATGTGTTTTTATTTATAATCTTTCATTCACATTGCAGCATTTATCACAGAATGACAGAAGAGTGAAATATAGCCATTTGTGAATGTAAAAATATTTGGAGAAAAAAATTAAAAGATTAATTTCATATTCATAAATGTGTGCCTTGAGGCAAAAAAAAATGAACTAAAAAAAACAACAACAACTGTGCAAAGCAGATGGTCAGGTGCAGCCACAGGAGTTCATACAGTATATTGCAAAAAGAATTGGGACACCCAATAACTTCCATGGCCACAGGTGTATAAAATCAAGCACCTATGCAGACTGTTTCTACAAACATTTGTGAAAGAATGGGTCACTCTCAGGAGCTCAGCAAATTCACGCATGGTATCATGATAGTCCATTCATGAAATTTCCTCACTGCTAAATATTCCATGGTCAACTGTTAGTGGCATCATACCAAAGTGGAAGCAATTGGGAACAACGGCAACTCAGCCACAAAGTGATAGGCCACGTAAAATCAGAGCAGGGTAAGCACATGCTGAGGCGCACAGTCCACAGAATTTGCCAACTTTCTGCAGAGTCAATAGCTACAGACCTCCAAACTTTGTGTGGCCTTCAGATTAGCTCAAGAACAGTGCGTAGAGAGCTTCATGGAATGGGTTTCCATGGCTGAGCAGCTGCATCCAAGCCTTACATCACCAAGTGCAATGCAAAGTGTCGGATGCAGTGGTGTAAAGCACGCCGCCACTAGACAGATTACACTTCTCTGTCTGGCAATCCAAAGGACAGTTTGGTGGAGAAGGGATTATGGTGTGAGGTTGTATTTCAGGGGCTGGGCTGGGCTTGCCCCCTTAGTTTCAGTAAAAGGAACTCTTTTTCCCGGTTTCACAGACAAGGCTTAAGCTAGTCCTAGACTACAATGCATGTTTAAACTCAAAGAAACTTGTACTGGCTTAGGCTAAGTCCTGTCTGTGAAACTGAGCCTTAATGCTTCAGCATGCCAAGACATTTTGGACAATTTCATGCTCCCAACATTGTGGGAAGTTTGCAGATACCCCCTTCTTGTGACTGAGCACTAGTGCACAAAGTAAAGTCCAGGTTAACAGGTTAACAGGTTTGGGGTGAATTAGAGTGGAGACACCTTCTTGTCCAACATCAGTGCCTGACCTCACAAATGCACTTCTTAGAAGAATGTTCAAAAATTTCCATTAACACAATCCTAAACCTTGTGGAAAGCCTTCCCAGAAGAGATGAGGCTGTTATAGCTATTAAACCCTATGAATTAAGAATGGTATGCCCTTAAAGTTTATTTGCAAGTAAAGGCAGACATCCCAAAACATTTGGCAATACAGAGCATGTGTAAAGACAAAAAATAAAACCTAAAATTATAAAAATTAGCCTAAATTATATTAAAAAAAAGTGAAGAATGTAAATTGTAACTAAGGTGGACAATCACATTTGGGCCAGATTCATCTGCGGCCTGACCGTAGCCTTACTTTCACACAAGATACGAATTTTCTGGTGCCATTTTAAACCACCGAGCCATTTAAATCTCTTTCCACACAATGAACACAAATGTTTTCTCACATCTGCATGACTTTTCTGGTGTATCTGTAAGTGTGATGGCAAAATGAATTTCTTATTACACTGATCACAACTAAACGGCCTTTCTTCAGATTGAATGTGTTGAAGACTACTTTTTCTAATCGTCTTTCCACTATCAGAGCACGGCAACTTCTTTTCACAAGGTTTTTGCAAATGACGTTTCAGGTCACCTTTATATGCAAAACTCTTCTTACACTTAAGACATGTGAAAGGTTTCTCTTCCGTGTGAACTCTCATGTGAGTCTTGAGGTTTCCTTTAATTCTGAAACTCTTTCCACAGTCATTGCACGTGAAAGACTTCTTTCGCCTGTTACTTTTTAAGTGCCTTTTTAAATGCCAGCTAAGACGTCTCTTGTCTGGGAAACTCATTCCACACTGTTGACAATTAGAAGAGTTCTCTTCTGAGTGAAGCTTCATGTGTAAAGTAAGGGTTAGTCCACGTGTAAAACATTTTCCACACTCAAGACACATGAATGGTTTCTCTCCTGTGTGACTTCTCATGTGAGCCATAAGATTTCCTTTGTTTGAGCAAATCTTCCCACACTGTTTGCAGACGTAAGGGCTCTCACCAGTGTGAACTCTTATGTGGGCATCAAATGTTTGTTTATATGAGAAGCTCTTCCCACACTGTTTGCAGGTGTAAGTACTCTTAACACCGTGACTTTTCATGTGTAAATCAAGAATTTGCTTAAGTCTGAAGCTCTTTCCACACTGATCACATTTGAATGGCTTCTCCCCAGTGTGAATGCTCATGTGAGTCTTAAGAGTTCCTTTGAGCGAGAAGCTAGTCCCACACTGATCACATTTGAAAGGCTTCTCTCCAGTGTGATGTCTCATGTGGGAATCAAGGTATGATTTATATGCGAAGTCCTTTCTACACAGTTTGCAGGCGAAAGGTTTTTCAGTGTTGAGGCTTACTCTTTTCTCTGAGTGTATAATCTTCATGTGGGTATTAAGGGATCCTATATTTCTGAAACTCTTTCCACACCATTCACATGTGAACGGCTTCTCTCCAGTGTGAACTCTCATGTGGGTATTAAGGTTTCCTCTGTGAATGAAGCCCTTTCCACACTGATGACATGAAAAAGGCTTCTCTCCAGTGTGAATTCTCATGTGGGAATCAAGGTATGATTTATATTTGAAGCTCTTCCCACAGGGTTTGCAGGTCAAAGATGTTTGAATGTTGAGACTTACTCTTTTCTCTGAGTGTCCTCTCTGCATGTGGGATTCAAGGGATGTTTTCAATTTAAAGCTCTTTCCACACTGTTTACATGTGAACGGCTTCTCTCCTGTGTGAACTCTCATGTGGATATTAAGGTTTCCTTTGTGAACGAATCTCATTCCACACTGTTCACATGAGAAAGGCTTGGTGTGAACTTTCATGTGGCATTTAAGGTTATGTTTTTGATTGAAACTCTTTCCACAATGAGAGCAGGTGAAGTTACTTTTAGATTTGGTCTTCTGTGCTTTATTTAGCGAAGACATTTCAGTCTGAATGGATTTCTCGACATCATTGAAATCATGTCTGTTATTTTGTTCTTTCTCTTCTATTTCTTCCAGTTCTTGATTCTCTTCTTTCAGAGCCATCAGGTCTAAAGTGAAAAAATAAAAGACAAAAGTTAATGGCATTTTTAAGGGCTCAAAGCAACAGGCATCAAAACCAATATTGTGCAACACAACTGCATTGCTATAGACATTCAGGTCAATAATATTAGAGAATTATTCACTAATATTCACTAATGCAATGATACTAAACACATTCAATCAGGATTTAAGTACCATCATTAACAACGTGATCTGCTTTGGTATCTAATTATGACTGCATCTTTCTTTTAGTGCCATTAGCACTTTTGACAACTTTTATGTCTTAAACACTTTCCACACTGATGACATATAAAATAGTTCTCACCTGAGTGTTTTCTTTGTGTGTGGACAATAAGGGTTATTTTACGCAGAAAACTCTTTCCACAATGATCACATGTGAATGGCTTCTCTCCGGTGTGAATTTTCATGTGGGAATAAAGGTTTCCTTTCTGACTGAAACTCTTCCCACACTGTTGGCATGTGAAAGGCTTCTCCCCAGTGTGAGTTCTCAAGTGGTTGTTAAGGTTTTGTTTTTGATCAAAACTCTTTCCACAATGAGAGCAAGTGAAGTTACTGTTAGATTTGGTCTTCTGAATTTTTTTTCGTGATGAAGTCCTTTCAGTCTGTATGGATTTTTCAACATTAATGAAATCACATGTCTTGTATTGATCTTTCTCTTCAGTTTCTTTCAGTTCTTCAGTTTCTTCTTTCAGTGGCATCAGGTCTAAAGCAAAACAATTCAAGTTAATAGCAGTTTAATGGCTAAAAGGAACAGACATCACAACCAGAATAAAAATATTAGAATATCAGAACCAACATTGTGCTACAAAACTGCATTGTTATCAACCAGGAGTGACTAACCCTGGTCCTGGAGAGCCTCAGTGCTTAAGAGTTTAGCTCCAACTCTGATAAAACTCACCTGCCTATAGCTTTCTAGCAACCTTTCAAACCTTGATTAGCTTGTTCAGGTGTATTTGATTAAGGTTGGAGCTGAAGTCTATAGGAATGTGGCTCTCCAAGACCAGGGTTAGCCACCCCTGTTAATAACCAATCCTGAATCAGCCATTCAGATAAAATAAAATTTAGAAAGTCCCTTTTCCTTAATGCAGTGGTACTTGTGAACAACTTCAGTCAGGATTTAAGAACCATCATTAAATTAAAACAATGAATTACATGCTTTGGGCATTTTATCATGAGTGCATCTTTCTTCTAGTGCTATTAGCTCTTTTGACAATGGATGACATTCTATTGGATAGTTTTCGAATTATGTTGTCACTTGTTGATAAGCATTAGCATGGTTTAAGTCAAATCTATCCAAATGCTAATATTTTGTGTAAACAAACAAACATCTTAAAACACAAGTATGGAGTGCAACAGGGCTCAGTATTAGATCCTCTGCTTTTCTGCTAATATATGCTGTCCCTGAGGCACATTATCATTAGAGTTCACCATGTTTTCTCTATCTATTAAAGGGGTAGTTTCATTGAGATTTCACTTTTTTAACTTTAGTTAGTGTGTAATATTGCTGCTTGAGCATAAACAGTATCTGCAAAGTTATGATGCTGAAAGTTCAATGCAAATGGAGATATTGTCTTTTAAAGTTATGGCAGTTTAATGCCTACAAAAACGACCGGTTTGGTCTACAACATGCTTCTTCCCAGGTTGGTGACATCATAAACCCTGTTTATTACCTTTACAAAAATGCTACTACTCAGTAATGTATTCAGCTACAGTAAAGCTTTAATCAGAACAATATGGAGCAGCAGTAACATTTTCTAGTGACATTAAACGTACATTAAAAACTGTGCTAAAAAAGATTCTGCTTGATGCTCTTCATCATTACTGCCATTAATTACATTTCCACCGAAGCAAAGACTATGACTTTTACCCGTAATGGTAAGGGTCATGGCGTTTCCGGACTACGTGAATCATGACAACGTATTCCAGACAGCGAATTGCAATAGACTGGGCCAGCTAACCAATCTCAGTCCATTGCATATTTCTGAGGGAGGGGCTTCATGGAACCAGAAACTCATTTTTAGGAGAAGGGAAACAGTGGTGTAAAAAGGTAAAATATATATATTTTTAAACGAAGCATTAAGACATGTTAAACTGCGCCCCATAAACACAATCAAGCCTAGAAAAAAAACAAAACACTGAACCACCCATTTAAAAACTCACTACATGGACTGTGCTAGACTGGTGATAGCACTTAGATATATTGTTGCCCTATTGTTAGTTTGATTTCTTCTACTGCTCTCCTCATATGTAAGTCACTTGGGATAAAAGCATCTGTTAAATGATTAAATGTCAAGCCAATGGATTTAAATTTCCTCACAATGTGATGAAATGACAACTTTCCAAGTTAGGAGAGAGTGTTGCAGCTTTATCAACCAACTGATGATACATAACGAAAATAATCACCAATTAATTGTTTATTAATCACATCTGCACACAGTGCATGGAAAAAAATCCCCCAGTCATGTCACTTTACTGTAGTGAGTAATGCATTTCTGTGAATCCCACACTGTTTGCAGGTGTAAGGACTCTCACCTGTGTGACTGTTCTTGTGTGAATCATGAGTTGCTTTATGTTTGAAACTCTTTCCACACTAATGACGTATAAAACATAACTCACCTGAGTGTTTTCTCTTTGTGTGGGAATTAAGGGTTACTTTACTTCGGAAACTCTTTCCACACTAATGACGTATAAAACATTACTCACCTGAGTGGTTTCTCTTTGTGTGGGAATTAAGGGTTACTTTACGTCGGAAACGCTTTCTCTCATCTCCATTGTGACGGTTCATGTGTTGTTTAAGGTTTCCTTTATCAGCAAAACTCCTTCCACACTGTTGACATGTGAAAGGCTTCTCTCCAGTGTGAATCCTCTTGTGTGAATCACGGGTTGATTTAAGTCTGAAACTCTTTCCACACTGATCACATGTGAACGGCTTCTCTCCAGTGTGAATTTTCATGTGTTGTTTAAAGTTTCCTTTATCAACGAAACTCTTTCCACACTGATCACATGCGTAAGGCTTTTCTCCAGTGTGAATCATCATGTGTCGATTAAGGTTTCCTTTATCAGTGAAACGCTTTCCACACTGTTGACATGTGTAAGGCTTCTCTCCGGAATGAATTTTCATGTGTTGTTTAAGGTTTCCTTTGTCAGTGAAACTCAGTCCACACTGTTGACATTTGAAAGGCTTCTCTCTAGTGTGAACGATCATGTGTCGTTTAAGGTTTCCCTTTCTAGTGAAACCCATCCCACACTGTTGACATGTGAAAGGATTCTGTTCAGTGTGAATTTTCATGTGGTTGTTAAGGTTTTGTTTTTGTTTGAAACTCTTTCCACAATGAGAGCAAGTGAAGTTGCTGTCAAATTCAGTCTGTATGGATTTTTCAACATTAATGAAATCACATCTCTTATATTCATCTTTCTCTTCTGTTTCTTTCAGTTCTTGATCCTCTTCTTTCAGTGCCATCGGGTCTAAAGCAAAAAAAAAAAAAGTTAACAGCTCAAAGCAACAGAAATCACAACCAGGATATAAATATAAAGATATAAAAACCAACATTGTGCAACAAAACTGAATTGTCATAGACCAATCCTGAAACTGCCATTCAGGTTTAAAAAAAAAAAAAAAAAAAAAAAAAAAAAAAAAAAACTGTTCTCTTCACTAATGCAATGGTACTTGTGAACAATTTCAGTCAGGATTTAAGCACCATCATTTAATAAAACTAAAAATGACCTGCTTTTGGCATCTTATCAAGAGACTAGACTAGTACTTTAAGAACATGTCTTTAGACAGAGGCAGTTTTGCTGTAGCTTTCCCGCCTCCTAGCATGCCGTAGCTTGGAGTTGGCTGCTCCTATGAGAGCCTCTCAAGCTTAGGACTGGCAACTAGTGATCCTAATACTCCTCCTGTCATTGTGAGAGTCGTCCATGACCGGGGCCGACCTTCTGCATTATGGCTATTAAAGGATTATTCCACTTTTAAATACTTTTCCTGATAATTTACTTACCCCCATGTCATCCAAGATGTCCATGTCTTTCTTTCTTCAGTCGAAAAGAAATTAAAGTTTTCGATGAAAACATTCCAGGACTTTTCTCCTTATAGTAGACTTCAATGGGCACCAAACAGTTGAAGGTCAAAGTAAGTTTTATTGCAGCTTCAAATTGTTCTACACTATCCCAGATGAGAAATAAGGGTCCTATCTAGTGAAACCATCGCTCATTTTCTGAAAAAAAAAGGAAAATTATATAAGTTTTAATCATAAATGCTCATCTTGAACAAGCTCTCATCTACTTCTCTATTTGAATTCCAACATTGTAGACACTGCTAAGCGTATTACTGCCCTCCACAGGTTAAAGTTTGAACTAATTGTTATGTACTATTGAACTAGCATATTGCATATAAAAATTAGTTCAAAACTTTGACCTGCGGAGGGCAGTAATATGCTTAGCAGTGTCTACAATGCTGGAATTCAAATAGAGAAGAAGAGGAGAGCCAGTTCAAGATGAGTATTTATGGATAAAACTTATATAATTTTCAATTTTTTTCAGAAAATGAGCGATGGTTTCACTAGATAAGACCCTTATTTCTCATCTGGGATCGTGTAGAACAATTTGAAGCTGCAGTGAAACTAATTTTGATTGGTGCCCATTGAAGTCTACTATATGGAAAAAATCCTGGAATGTTTTCATCAAAAAATTTAATTTCTCCCTTAGAGCTTGAGCATTAGTCCCGGGGCTGTGGTCGTGTTATGCTAGAGTAGTCTGCCCTATCTGGGGCCTCCTCATAAGCCTGGTCGCATAGATTTGTACTCCCCTCGTTTTAAAGTTAAAAAGTGATATGCAGAGTACACGCCTTGTGATGGCAATTCAAACGAGTATTCCAAGCCTGCAAACCTCTAGTTGCTGCTTGAGTTAGATAGATTGCTACCAAGTAGTTGGCCCTCCTTGACAGCGATCCTCCAGGTTGAGCTAGGTTCCTGATGTTCTAGTTCCCTAGAGTTGAGCAGATGGTAATCAGGTAGCTCAGGCTCCAGTACAGCCTCCCTGATACTAGCCCCAGAATTCTAGATCTGCTACTAAGTAGTTGCCCCTCAAGCTGGCCTCCTTGAAGGCAATCCTTTGGGTTGAGTAGGTCCTTATAACTTCTGACCAAGTTAGTATCTTTACTCCCTAGAGTTATATCATCACTTGCATTGAGCTTGGTCAATACTCGTCTCAGTTGAGTCCAGATGGTACTCTCCTCGTATTAAGGGTCATTCTTAGAGTACAGTCCAGGTTAAAGGCCTTTTGTGAGACCTCCCTGGTAGATCGTTATTAAGAAATTCTTTAAGAGATTATTTTTTAGTAAGAACTTCCATGGTAGATCAGCCCCTGTTGGAGCTGGAGATTTGCCTCTCATTAGGGACCCTATGTAGAGTACTCAGCCTCCAGAGTGCCTTGTTTAAGAAGCACTCTGTAGGTCCTAATTTGAGCAAAATAACTCCCCTTGATTGCAAGGGTTCATAGTGCTATGCTGAGGATGCCCCAGGATGCACGTCTCTGCGATCTGGTCTGAGCTGGTTACTGTCAGTTTGCAGTCCTTCTCTCTAGACGTCAGTTTATTGGCCTGGCTAGGTGTAGACATGCTCCCCTGAGAAGTGACTGGCCAGGCCTTCTTTCAGCTCCCTGGCCACATTCCCTTAAAAGGTACCCTTCTGTTTGAAGTTTTGGTTCCAAGCCTGTGAGCAGCTTTGGTAGGCCTCTAGATATTTCTGGGGTCTCTGTGAGGCTTATAGCTTGGGTGTTGGCCTTAGGGAATACAGTCACTGACAGCCTATTCAACCCGTAGGAGGAGCGATTTTGACATTTCTGTTGAAATTTTCAGTTTTTTGTCAGCTATTCTTTTGCACGCACTCCCCTCAGCATGGCTGTGTGGGTATTTCATTCCCCATACCTACTTTTGAAAGGGAAGATCTCAGGTTGTGCATGTAACCATTGTTCCCTGAGATCAGGGAATGAGACACTGCATCTCCCTGTCATGCCTCAGGACTGCCTGCTGAACAGTCCCTTCAGATGATAAGTGGATGACTGGTTCTCTAGGCGCCCCTTATGTGCATTGGGGTCGCACTAGTAGTGAAGTCATAGGCTGTCGGATATGTATAATTTATTTACTATATAATTATTGCTTATTAATCACGTCTGCATGGAGCGCATGGGAAAAAAATCCCCCAGTCAGATCACTTTACAGTAATGAATAATGCATTTCTGTGAATCCCCACTGTTTGCAGGTGTAAGGACTCTCACCTGTGTGACTGTTCACTGTGAATCATGAGTTGCTTTAAGTTTAAAACTCTTTCCACACCAATGACAAATAAAACATTACTCACCTGAATGTTTTATCTTTGTGTGGTAATTAAGGGTTTCTTTACGTCGGAAACTCTTTCCACACTGATCACATGTGAAAGGCCTCTCTCCAGTGTGAATTTTCATGTGTTGTTTAAGGTTTCCTTTTTCAGTGAAACTCATTCCACATTGTTGACATGTGAAAGGCTTCTCTCCAGTGTGAATCCTCTTGTGTGAATCATAGATTGATTTAAGTCTAAAACCCTTTCCACACTGATCACATGTGAAAGGCTTCTCTCCAGTGTGAATCATCATGTGTGATTCACAGGTTGATTTAAGTCTGAAACTCTTTCCACAATGTTGACATTTGAAAGGCTTCTCTCCAGTGTGAATCATCATGTGTCGTTTAAGGTTTCTTCTTTTAGTTAAACTTATCCCACACTGTTGACATGTGAAAGACTTCTGTTCAGCGTGAATTTTCTCACTGTTGTTAAGGTTTTGTTTTTGATCGAAACCCTTTCCAAAATGAGAGCAAGTGAAGTTACTGTCAAATTCAGTCTTCAGAATTTGTGATGAAGTCGTTTCAGTCTTTATGGATTTTTCAACATCAATGAAATCACATATCTTATACTGATCTTTCTCTTCTGTTTCTTTCAGTTCTTGATTCCCTTCTTTTAGTGCCATCAGGTCTAAAGCAAAAAAAAAAAAAAAGTTAATAGCAGTTTAATGGCCCACAAGCAACAGACATCACATCCAGCATTAAATTATTAAAATATCAAAACCAACATTGTGTAACAAAACTGCATTGCCTTCCTAAATCTGCCATTCAGATAAATTCAGGATTTAAGCACCATCATTTAATAAAGCTATAAAGTACCTGCTTTTCACATCTTATCACAAGGGCATCCTTCTTCTAGTGCTATTAGGTCTTTTGACAACAGATCACAACATTCTATTAGATAGCTTTAGAATTATGTAGTCACTTGTGGATAAGCATTAGCACGGTTTAAAAGTGCCCTAGAATCAAAAATTGAATTTACCTTGGCATAGTTGAATAACAAGTGTTCAGTACATGGAAAATACATACATTGGGTTTCAACTCCATTGCTTCCTCCTTCTTATGTAAATCTCATTTGTTTAAAAGACTTTCGAAGAACAGGCGAATCTCAACATAACACCGACTGTTACGTAACAGTTGGGATCATTAATATGTACACTCACAATATTTGCATATGCCAACCCATGTTCAAGACATTAGACAAGCCAGTATTAACGCCTGGATCTGTGCACAGCTGAATCATCAGACTAGGTAAGCAAGCAAGAACAGCAGCGAAAAATGGCAGATGGAGCGATAATAACTGACATGATCCATGATATCATGATATTTTTAGTGATATTTGTAAATTGTCTTTCTAAATGTTTCGTTAGCATGTTGCTAATGTACTGTTAAATGTGGTTAAAGTTACCATCGTTTATTACTGTATTCACAGAGACAAGAGCGTCGCTATTTTCATTATTAAACACTTGCAGTCTGTATAAT
>NC_063051.1:10547944-10555444 GCF_018812025.1 Megalobrama amblycephala
TATTCTTGAGTGTTTTTGAGGCTCTTAACATGCTTCAAATTGCATGAAACTCGACACACACATCAATATTGTCAACCAGTAGACATGGACAAAGCCATAGAAATGGGCGTGGTGGAGGGGCTCAGTAGCGCCACCTTTTGACAAAAGTGGGGGGGTTAGTTTTTCCTACAATCACCAAACTCGGTACACATATTGTTCTCATCAAGCCGGACAATTTTCTAATTTACATTCATTAGCTCCGACCAACAGGAAGTCAGCTATTTTGGTTTGAATGTTAATTTTTGAAAAAACAGGCTATGAATTTTATACTACTGCTCCTACAGGGTTTATCCAATTTACACCAAACTTTTTTTAACTTGTTGCTAACACATTGAAGTTGTTTAATTGCAAACGGATTTTGGATATCTCAAACGGTTTGGCCGTGGCGAGGCAACGAATTTATGGCAAGAAAAGGGAAACAAAGTGTTATAACTTCTGCATACATTAATTGATTTTGATGAAACTTCGGCTTAGTCTTCGTTGTACAAGGCTGATCACATGGATGTGACTATTGTGATTCAAAGTAATAGCGCCACCAACTGGAAGCAGAAAATGTGTCACTTTTAGCATACATTGAGATCACCCTCTTATTTTTACCTGATTTGCTTCAAAATTCATCAGAATAATGTTAAAACTTGGCACATGTAATACTTTGAAAATGGGCAGGGAGGAGGGGCTCTATAGCAGCACCTTGTAGTGCAGTAAATGTGGAGCGAATTTGACATAGTCCTTTGATGTTTAACCGTTTTAAATGCCTATTGCCCGCTGTGCACAGTTGCCCTGAAGCCACCGGGGTGGCGGTGCCACCGGGCTTGGGCCCGCCATCGCTGCTCGCAGCTATATTTTTTTTTTTTTTTTTTTTTTTTTTTTTTTTTTTTTCCGTCTTCCGGGGCTTTTTGGGGCCTTAACATGCTCAAAAACTCTTGAAAATTGGCACACACATTGGAATCCGCGGCAACAGGGCCGGGCAGAAGCTGGTACCCGGGCGTGGCAGGGGGCTCAACAGCGCCCCCTTGAAAAAGGTCTGAAAATTTGGTCCATATATTAAACACGCTTGCACGTATTAGTCTGAAACTCGGTACACATATAGACCTCATCGGGCCAAACAACTTTCGTGCTCTAAGTTAAACGTCACGCCAACAGGAAGTCAGCTATTAAGGGTTGTTTGAAAACGCATGCTCTGGAATTTGATATACTCCTCCTAGACGATTAATCCGATCGCCACCAAACTCGGTCAGCATGAAGTCAAGACACTGATGATTAAAAATTGCCAGGGGATTTTTGATATCTCGAACGGTTTGTCCGTGGCGAGGCAACGAATTTATGGCGAGAAAAAGGAAACAGGAAATGTGTTATAACGTCTGCATACATATATTGATCTTTATGAAACTTCACAAGTGTGTTCGTTATAGGAGTCTGATCACATGTATGTGACTATTGTGAGTCAAAGTTATAGCGCCACCAACTGGCAGCAGGAAGTGTATCACTTTTTGAAATGTTTTGAGATCACCCTCTTATTTTTACCTGATTTGCTTCAAACTTCATCAGTGTAATGTCAATACACAGCAGATGTAGACCTATGACAGGATTTTTGATATTTGAAATATTGTTGCCATGGCAACAGGTCAAACTGTAATAATATTCTTGAGTGTTTTTGAGGCTCTTAACATGCTTCAAATTGCATGAAACTCGACACACACATCAATATTGTCAACCAGTAGACATGGACAAAGCCATAGAAATGGGCGTGGTGGAGGGGCTCAGTAGCGCCACCTTTTGACAAAAGTGGGGGGGTTTGTTTTTCCTACAGTCACCAAACTTGGTACACATATTGTTCTCATCAAGCCGGACAATTTTCTAATTTACATTCATTAGCTCCGACCAACAGGAAGTCAGCTATTTTGGTTTGAATGTTAATTTTTTGAAAAAACAGGCTATGAATTTTATACTACTACTCCTACAGGGTTTATCCAATTTACACCAAGCTTTTTTTAACTTGTTGCTAACACATTGAAGTTGTTTAATTGCAAACGGATTTTGGATATCTCAAACGGTTTGGCCGTGGCGAGGCAACGAATTTATGGCAAGAAAAGGGAAACAAAGTGTTATAACTTCTGCATACATTAATTGATTTTGATGAAACTTCGGCTTAGTCTTCGTTGTACAAGGCTGATCACATGGATGTGACTATTGTGATTCAAAGTCATAGCGCCACCAACTGGAAGCAGAAAATGTGTCACTTTCAGCATACATTGAGATCACCCTCTTATTTTTACCTGATTTGCTTCAAAATTCATCAGAATAATGTTAAAACTTGGCACATGTAATCCTTTGAAAATGGGCAGGGAGGAGGGGCTCTATAGTAGCACCTTGTAGTGCAGTAAATGTGGAGTGAATTTGACATAGTCCTTTGATGTTTAACCGTTTTAAGTGCCTATTGCCCGCTGTGCACAGTTGCCCTGAAGCCACCGGGGTGGCGGTGCCACCGGGCTTGGGCCCGCCATCGCTGCTCGCAGCTATATTTTTAATGTGTTCTTGTTAAATAAAAGTATCTTACTTACACCTAACTTTTAAATAGTAGTGTATCATGGTTTCCATAAAAATAGTATGCAGCAAAAACCATTTTCAACATTGATGATAATAAATGTTCACCAAATAAGCATATTAGAATGATTTCTGAAGGATCATGTAATATAATCAAATAGTTATTTTAAATTGGAATAATTTTTTCTACTAGCATTTGACAACCAGAAAGTGTCCAGATACCTTTTGTTTTAATTTTGAACAATATTTGTATTATTTTATATTTTGAAACCTAATAAACCTTTTTTTTTTCTGACCAAATGTTTGCTATATGTCAAAAATAAATGTCATTGGTTTGATATTTTGTTATATATTGCAGAGACATTTGAACAAGTGTTCAAATACTTTTATGGTTCACTTTTTTTGTTTATTAGGTTAATCATTTTTCACAATATAACTTTTTACTGTATCTTTGATCAAATAAATGCTGCCTTGGAGAGCAGAAGGCATTACAAAAACCATAATTAATAAAAAACCTTAATTACAAAGTCTTTTGACCAGTAGTGTACATTACACAGAGTCGGTGGTGTTCTTCCCATCATCCCCATAAATGCACAATTCTGTATGTATGTATGACTCTGACTGTCTCTTCTCCTCCTTCATCTCCTACAGAGATGGAGTCAGCCGTTAGTACATCCACTCAAGTGCCAGATGAGTTTGACCGTAATGTTCCACGGATCTGTGGTGTGTGTGGAGACAAAGCCACTGGCTTTCACTTTAATGCGATGACCTGCGAGGGCTGCAAAGGCTTCTTCAGGTACACACTCACATTTTCTCTCATCCAATTTGGTATTTGCACATTTACACAGATGTTCATTAGGAAACACATTAACCCGTATTATCTGTAACCAATGTGATACAGCCAGACTATTTATAGTTTATGCGTGTGTGCGTTTTGCGTGTGTGTTCATTAGGCGCAGTATGAAGCGCAAGGCCAGTTTTACCTGTCCTTTTAATGGAAGCTGCACCATCACTAAAGATAACCGTCGCCACTGCCAGGCCTGCAGACTCAAGCGTTGCCTGGATATTGGCATGATGAAAGAGTGTGAGTTACTAGCCAAAATGACACATCTTGGAACACTGATCACGAGGAGCCAAGTCACTTTGTTATATCATGTTTTAATTATAGTTTAGATTTTATTTAACCTGGGTAAGAGTCTCAACGTGTCTCAGCTGTCATTTTTACAGGCTCTGCAGGAAGGGAAATTTATTTATAAGGTTGTGCCAAACAAAAGCAAGGAAGGTGATTCTTTCACAAAAGGTCCTTTACACAAGGCTGTTAGCAAAGTGATACTTAGTATAAGGAAGTAGTTTTGCTATTTGTGATCCTGAGTGGCCATTCTTTGTATGTCATTTTGAAAGTGGAAGGTATTTCAAATTAGGGATTTCAAAATGCTCAATTGCTCTTGTGTTTTGAAGAGTTATCAGCAGAAAGTGTAGCTTGTTTTTTAAAACAAACACCACACATAGAAAGATAAGATAATTTATCATAAAGCAGCAATATTGATAGAATTGTTTTATTGACCCCAACAATCATAACAGCTATAAAACCTGAATATTGCTAAAGGTCACAGTTTGATCCAAAATAAACTGGTAGTAATGCACATTTTCATATAGGACAAAGAATGATGTTAAATTCAGTTAAACCTAAAAATAAATAATTTTTTGAAAATGAATAATAATTATTCTCAGCTTAGTGTGGAAAATGAAGAGAAATCCAGTAGATTTAGCTGTTTTCTGATATTGTGTTTCAGTTTTTTTTCTCCCCAGATATTTCTGCAAGTAATATCGGTCTGATGGAATTGTTCTCCCCCTTATCAGTGTCTGTGAGACTGAATTTAAAGCTATTGATTATCATCAGCAAACAACTAAATTATGATGAGTTATGGTCATAATAGAACACTGGAAAACAACATACGATTTTAGTTTCACATTCATTTTTTATATGCATTTTACCTGTAATAAAATTATATTACATGAGTATAGTAATGATACTCGTCTGTCTTTTCCTTTAGTTATACTGACTGATGAAGAGGTTCAGAGAAAAAAGGATCTGATCCAGAGGAGAAAGGATGAGGAGGCTCAGAGGGAGGCGCAGAAGCCCCGGCTCTCAGACGAGCAGCGCCACATCATTGACACGCTGGTGGATGCGCATCACAAAACCTATGATGATTCCTACTCTGACTTCTCACGTTTCAGAGTAAATACTCATCTATTTTTTTTTTCTTTTCTTTTCCTCTTCTGCATATTCTCTCATTTTCAACCAGTACAGTGGCACCAATATGTTTTTGTACACTTACACTTTTAAGTATCAAACCAAGTGCCTTCTGCAAACAAATGATTCTATAAAAAATTCAGATCAAACATTCTCAACCAACTGGAGCTAAATTGATTTTTTTCAAATGTGAGAATTTTCAGCAGCCATTACATGATCCTTCAGAAATAATTCTGTGGTAATTTGCTGCTTAAGAAACATTTCTTAATATTATCAATGTAGAAAACAGTTGTGGTGCATATTTTTATGCAAACCATGCTATATTTTTTTTCATGATTCTGTTGGCACTTTTCCACTGCATGGTACGGTTCGGTACGGCTCGATACGGCTCACTTTTTGGTGCTTCTGCACTGCATGGAACGGCTCAGTATGGTACGGTACGGCTCGCTTAAACCGATACTAAATGTGACATGTAAACACTGCAGATTAATGATTGGTCAGAGAGAATCATCACTACCAGCGTCATTGGATTTGAAACATGAGACAACAATCCCGCTGGATTTAAATCAGTCAGTAACAGCCACCGCAGTATCATTTGTTCGCGAAACGACTTGCTTTAAACGACTGTCGCACGCAACTTGAAAAAAGAAATGGGTGTATCGTGGTTAGTAGATGAGGCGCAGAATCGTTGGTGGACGAGAAGTGGATCCATAGCAGTAGAGGCGGCACAACTATAATGATCAGTCTATCCCACCCACTTTAAAGCGATACTTACTGCAATGGTAAAGCAAACTGAAAGTAAAGCGAGCCGAGCCGAGCCGAGCCGAGTAGTACCAAGCAGTGGAAAAGCGCCATTGATTAATTTAAAGCTTCTGTCCTTAACTTTTTTGGGGTTAAAAATAATCCAAAAATCAATTTTTGAGCAAGTACAGTGCTCAGCGTAAATGAGTACACCCCCTTTGAAAAGTAACATTTTAAACAGTATCTCAATGAACACAAAAACAATTCCCAAACTGCTGACAAGGCTAAGTTTAATATAACATCTGTTTAACTTATAACATGAAAGTAAGGTTAATAATCTAACTTAGATTACACATTTTTCAGTTTTACTCAAATTAGGCTGATGCAAAAATGAGTACACCCCACAACAAAAACTACTACATCCAATACTTTGTATGGCCTCCATGATTTTTAATGACAACACCAAGTCTTCTAGGCATGGAATGAAGAAGTTGGCAACATTTTGCAACATCTATCTTTTTCCATTCTTCAAGAATGACCTCTTTTAGAGACTGGATGCTGGATGGAGAGTGATGCTCAACTTGTCTCTTTAGAATTCCTCATAAGTGTTCGACTGGGTTCAGATCAGGAGCCACTGAATCACTTTCACCCTGTTCTTCTTCAGAAATCCAACAGTGGCCTTAGATGTGTGTTTAGGATCATTGTCATGTCATCTTCTCTTTCAGTATAGAGCAGTACATCTGTGAATTCATGATGCCATCAATGAAATGCAGCTCCCCGACACTTGTCGCCTTCACCTTTCTGGTGTAAAGAAATTTTCTTTCTCAGGTCTTGTGACATTTCTCTTCCATGTGGTGCCATTGCTGACAGCATGAAATGGGAAGGGGTTTTAACACCCTTTTATAGTCAACTGTCTGCTGGACACCTGTGTAATGAATAATTAGACTCACCTGTGAATTAAATTACACATTTGTAGTGTAAAATTTAGCTTTGCTCCAGAGACTTTCAGTGGGGTGTACTCATTTTTGCATCACCCTAATTTGAGTAAAACTGAAAATGTTGTTCTCTAAGTTATATTATTAACCTTACTTTCATGTTATAAGTTAAACAGATGTTATATAAAACTTAGTCTCGTCAACATTGTTTTTGTGTTCATTGAGATATTGTTTAAAATGTTACTTTTCAAATGGGGTGTACTCATTTACTGAGCACTGTACATAACCAACCAATAAATGTTCAAAACATTTGTTACTTACTTGTTCAGACATTTTCTGGTGAAAAGTCTTATTTTGGTCATACTTCCAAGACGTAGAAACTGTGATTCCGAAGTACAGTATCCATACCGATGTGGTGACTGACAGCAAACATTAGATTCATCCGCACTGAGGAGCCGTGCCGATGCACAACCCACGTAAAAATGACAATTCCACAAATAACTGCAATTGCAGGTTTCAAACAGAGATACTGACAAAGAGGCAAAACTTATGGACTGCAGCTTTAATGTGTCCTTCCTCAATAAAAGTCAACAAAAACATCTTACTAACCCTAAACTTTTGATCTGTAGTGTATATATGATATATATATCTCCTTGGAGAGCAATCATAGTTTAGTACATTAACTATGAACGTTTTCCACTAGCATTTGACAACCAGAAAGTGTCCAGATACCTTTTGTCTCAAGTTCAAACATTATTTCTTTTATTTTATATGAAACCTAACAAACCTTTTGTTTTTTCTGACCAAATGTTTGCTATATGTCAAATAAATGTCATTGATTTGATATGTTGTTATATAGGTAATGCAGAGACATTCATACTTTAAGTGTTCAAATACTTTTATGATTCACTTTTTTGTGTTGTTTAGGCCTCCATACACTGGTAATTTGCTCAATGTGTTCATGTTTACGTGTGTGTGTTTTGTGTT